>NW_026047659.1:0-300767 GCF_023864345.2 Schistocerca serialis cubense | reverse complement strand
GTATTTTTTTACGTCGCCACACGGTCCTATATCAAAGCAAACTACGCTCACTGGGCCAGGCGGCGCGGCGCGGCGCGGCGCGGCGCGTCTCTGCTCTTCGTGTGTCAAATCATGCTGCATAAACGTCCGTAACTCCTCGATGCCTTCACTTACAATTTTCAAACTCTGACACCGCCAAGCGACTACCGACCTCAGTACGTAATACAAATTTCACCTCGATACGACCTTACTGTCCCAGGCAAAAACGCACTCAAAGGCGCAAATGCAAACCGAAAAGAAAAACCGATTACACAAACTCACGCAAAAGCTACTTCTTCGTCACATGTAATTACAAATTAACCACTTTCCGATACTCTCCTTTCATTCTACTGTGGAAACTAGTATTTTTTTACGTCGCCACACGGTCCTATATCAAAGCAAACTACGCTCACTGGACCAGGCGGCGCGGCGCGGCGCGGCGCGTCTCTGCTCTTCGTGTGTCAAATCATGCTGCATAAACGTCCGTAACTCCTCGATGCCTTCACTTACAATTTTCAAACTCTGACACCGCCAAGCGACTACCGACCTCAGTACGTAATACAAATTTCACCTCGATACGACCTTACTGTCCCAGGCAAAAACGCACTCAAAGGCGCAAATGCAAACCGAAAAGAAAAACCGATTACACAAACTCACGCAAAAGCTACTTCTTCGTCACATGTAATTACAAATTAACCACTTTCCGATACTCTCCTTTCATTCTACTGTGGAAACTAGTATTTTTTTACGTCGCCACACGGTCCTATATCAAAGCAAACTACGCTCACTGGGCCAGGCGGCGCGGCGCGGCGCGGCGCGGCGCGTCTCTGCTCTTCGTGTGTCAAATCATGCTGCATAAACGTCCGTAACTCCTCGATGCCTTCACTTACAATTTTCAAACTCTGACACCGCCAAGCGACTACCGACCTCAGTACGTCATACAAATTTCACCTCGATACGACCTTACTGTCCCAGGCAAAAACGCACTCAAAGACGCAAATGCAAACCGAAAAGAAAAACCGATTACACAAACTCACGCAAAAGCTACTTCTTCGTCACATGTAATTACAAATTAACCACTTTCCGATACTCTCCTTTCATTCTACTGTGGAAACTAGTATTTTTTTACGTCGCCACACGGTCCTATATCAAAGCAAACTACGCTCACTGGGCCAGGCGGCGCGGCGCGGCGCGGCGCGGCGCGTCTCTGCTCTTCGTGTGTCAAATCATGCTGCATAAACGTCCGTAACTCCTCGATGCCTTCACTTACAATTTTCAAACTCTGACACCGCCAAGCGACTACCGACCTCAGTACGTAATACAAATTTCACCTCGATACGACCTTACTGTCCCAGGCAAAAACGCACTCAAAGGCGCAAATGCAAACCGAAAAGAAAAACCGATTACACAAACTCACGCAAAAGCTACTTCTTCGTCACATGTAATTACAAATTAACCACTTTCCGATACTCTCCTTTCATTCTACTGTGGAAACTAGTATTTTTTTACGTCGCCACACGGTCCTATATCAAAGCAAACTACGCTCACTGGACCAGGCGGCGCGGCGCGGCGCGGCGCGTCTCTGCTCTTCGTGTGTCAAATCATGCTGCATAAACGTCCGTAACTCCTCGATGCCTTCACTTACAATTTTCAAACTCTGACACCGCCAAGCGACTACCGACCCCAGTACGTAATACAAATTTCACCTCGATACGACCTTACTGTCCCAGGCAAAAACGCACTCAAAGGCGCAAATGCAAACCGAAAAGAAAAACCGATTACACAAACTCACGCAAAAGCTACTTCTTCGTCACATGTAATTACAAATTAACCACTTTCCGATACTCTCCTTTCATTCTACTGTGGAAACTAGTATTTTTTTACGTCGCCACACGGTCCTATATCAAAGCAAACTACGCTCACTGGACCAGGCGGCGCGGTGCGGCGCGGCGCGTCTCTGCTCTTCGTGTGTCAAATCATGCTGCATAAACGTCCGTAACTCCTCGATGCCTTCACTTACAATTTTCAAACTCTGACACCGCCAAGCGACTACCGACCTCAGTACGTAATACAAATTTCACCTCGATACGACCTTACTGTCCCAGGCAAAAACGCACTCAAAGGCGCAAATGCAAACCGAAAAGAAAAACCGATTACACAAACTCACGCAAAAGCTACTTCTTCGTCACATGTAATTACAAATTAACCACTTTCCGATACTCTCCTTTCATTCTACTGTGGAAACTAGTATTTTTTTACGTCGCCACACGGTCCTATATCAAAGCAAACTACGCTCACTGGACCAGGCGGCGCGGCGCGGCGCGGCGCGTCTCTGCTCTTCGTGTGTCAAATCATGCTGCATAAACGTCCGTAACTCCTCGATGCCTTCACTTACAATTTTCAAACTCTGACACCGCCAAGCGACTACCGACCTCAGTACGTCATACAAATTTCACCTCGATACGACCTTACTGTCCCAGGCAAAAACGCACTCAAAGACGCAAATGCAAACCGAAAAGAAAAACCGATTACACAAACTCACGCAAAAGCTACTTCTTCGTCACATGTAATTACAAATTAACCACTTTCCGATACTCTCCTTTCATTCTACTGTGGAAACTAGTATTTTTTTACGTCGCCACACGGTCCTATATCAAAGCAAACTACGCTCACTGGGCCAGGCGGCGCGGCGCGGCGCGGCGCGGCGCGTCTCTGCTCTTCGTGTGTCAAATCATGCTGCATAAACGTCCGTAACTCCTCGATGCCTTCACTTACAATTTTCAAACTCTGACACCGCCAAGCGACTACCGACCTCAGTACGTAATACAAATTTCACCTCGATACGACCTTACTGTCCCAGGCAAAAACGCACTCAAAGGCGCAAATGCAAACCGAAAAGAAAAACCGATTACACAAACTCACGCAAAAGCTACTTCTTCGTCACATGTAATTACAAATTAACCACTTTCCGATACTCTCCTTTCATTCTACTGTGGAAACTAGTATTTTTTTACGTCGCCACACGGTCCTATATCAAAGCAAACTACGCTCACTGGACCAGGCGGCGCGGCGCGGCGCGGCGCGTCTCTGCTCTTCGTGTGTCAAATCATGCTGCATAAACGTCCGTAACTCCTCGATGCCTTCACTTACAATTTTCAAACTCTGACACCGCCAAGCGACTACCGACCTCAGTACGTCATACAAATTTCACCTCGATACGACCTTACTGTCCCAGGCAAAAACGCACTCAAAGACGCAAATGCAAACCGAAAAGAAAAACCGATTACACAAACTCACGCAAAAGCTACTTCTTCGTCACATGTAATTACAAATTAACCACTTTCCGATACTCTCCTTTCATTCTACTGTGGAAACTAGTATTTTTTTACGTCGCCACACGGTCCTATATCAAAGCAAACTACGCTCACTGGGCCAGGCGGCGCGGCGCGGCGCGGCGCGGCGCGTCTCTGCTCTTCGTGTGTCAAATCATGCTGCATAAACGTCCGTAACTCCTCGATGCCTTCACTTACAATTTTCAAACTCTGACACCGCCAAGCGACTACCGACCTCAGTACGTCATACAAATTTCACCTCGATACGACCTTACTGTCCCAGGCAAAAACGCACTCAAAGACGCAAATGCAAACCGAAAAGAAAAACCGATTACACAAACTCACGCAAAAGCTACTTCTTCGTCACATGTAATTACAAATTAACCACTTTCCGATACTCTCCTTTCATTCTACTGTGGAAACTAGTATTTTTTTACGTCGCCACACGGTCCTATATCAAAGCAAACTACGCTCACTGGGCCAGGCGGCGCGGCGCGGCGCGGCGCGGCGCGTCTCTGCTCTTCGTGTGTCAAATCATGCTGCATAAACGTCCGTAACTCCTCGATGCCTTCACTTACAATTTTCAAACTCTGACACCGCCAAGCGACTACCGACCTCAGTACGCCATACAAATTTCACCTCGATACGACCTTACTGTCCCAGGCAAAAACGCACTCAAAGACGCAAATGCAAACCGAAAAGAAAAACCGATTACACAAACTCACGCAAAAGCTACTTCTTCGTCACATGTAATTACAAATTAACTACTTTCCGATACTCTCCTTTCATTCTACTGTGGAAACTAGTATTTTTTTACGTCGCCACACGGTCCTATATCAAAGCAAACTACGCTCACTGGGCCAGGCGGCGCGGCGCGGCGCGGCGCGGCGCGTCTCTGCTCTTCGTGTGTCAAATCATGCTGCATAAACGTCCGTAACTCCTCGATGCCTTCACTTACAATTTTCAAACTCTGACACCGCCAAGCGACTACCGACCTCAGTACGTAATACAAATTTCACCTCGATACGACCTTACTGTCCCAGGCAAAAACGCACTCAAAGGCGCAAATGCAAACCGAAAAGAAAAACCGATTACACAAACTCACGCAAAAGCTACTTCTTCGTCACATGTAATTACAAATTAACCACTTTCCGATACTCTCCTTTCATTCTACTGTGGAAACTAGTATTTTTTTACGTCGCCACACGGTCCTATATCAAAGCAAACTACGCTCACTGGACCAGGCGGCGCGGCGCGGCGCGGCGCGTCTCTGCTCTTCGTGTGTCAAATCATGCTGCATAAACGTCCGTAACTCCTCGATGCCTTCACTTACAATTTTCAAACTCTGACACCGCCAAGCGACTACCGACCTCAGTACGTAATACAAATTTCACCTCGATACGACCTTACTGTCCCAGGCAAAAACGCACTCAAAGGCGCAAATGCAAACCGAAAAGAAAAACCGATTACACAAACTCACGCAAAAGCTACTTCTTCGTCACATGTAATTACAAATTAACCACTTTCCGATACTCTCCTTTCATTCTACTGTGGAAACTAGTATTTTTTTACGTCGCCACACGGTCCTATATCAAAGCAAACTACGCTCACTGGGCCAGGCGGCGCGGCGCGGCGCGGCGCGGCGCGTCTCTGCTCTTCGTGTGTCAAATCATGCTGCATAAACGTCCGTAACTCCTCGATGCCTTCACTTACAATTTTCAAACTCTGACACCGCCAAGCGACTACCGACCTCAGTACGTCATACAAATTTCACCTCGATACGACCTTACTGTCCCAGGCAAAAACGCACTCAAAGACGCAAATGCAAACCGAAAAGAAAAACCGATTACACAAACTCACGCAAAAGCTACTTCTTCGTCACATGTAATTACAAATTAACCACTTTCCGATACTCTCCTTTCATTCTACTGTGGAAACTAGTATTTTTTTACGTCGCCACACGGTCCTATATCAAAGCAAACTACGCTCACTGGGCCAGGCGGCGCGGCGCGGCGCGGCGCGGCGCGTCTCTGCTCTTCGTGTGTCAAATCATGCTGCATAAACGTCCGTAACTCCTCGATGCCTTCACTTACAATTTTCAAACTCTGACACCGCCAAGCGACTACCGACCTCAGTACGTAATACAAATTTCACCTCGATACGACCTTACTGTCCCAGGCAAAAACGCACTCAAAGGCGCAAATGCAAACCGAAAAGAAAAACCGATTACACAAACTCACGCAAAAGCTACTTCTTCGTCACATGTAATTACAAATTAACCACTTTCCGATACTCTCCTTTCATTCTACTGTGGAAACTAGTATTTTTTTACGTCGCCACACGGTCCTATATCAAAGCAAACTACGCTCACTGGACCAGGCGGCGCGGCGCGGCGCGGCGCGTCTCTGCTCTTCGTGTGTCAAATCATGCTGCATAAACGTCCGTAACTCCTCGATGCCTTCACTTACAATTTTCAAACTCTGACACCGCCAAGCGACTACCGACCTCAGTACGTCATACAAATTTCACCTCGATACGACCTTACTGTCCCAGGCAAAAACGCACTCAAAGACGCAAATGCAAACCGAAAAGAAAAACCGATTACACAAACTCACGCAAAAGCTACTTCTTCGTCACATGTAATTACAAATTAACCACTTTCCGATACTCTCCTTTCATTCTACTGTGGAAACTAGTATTTTTTTACGTCGCCACACGGTCCTATATCAAAGCAAACTACGCTCACTGGGCCAGGCGGCGCGGCGCGGCGCGGCGCGGCGCGTCTCTGCTCTTCGTGTGTCAAATCATGCTGCATAAACGTCCGTAACTCCTCGATGCCTTCACTTACAATTTTCAAACTCTGACACCGCCAAGCGACTACCGACCTCAGTACGTAATACAAATTTCACCTCGATACGACCTTACTGTCCCAGGCAAAAACGCACTCAAAGGCGCAAATGCAAACCGAAAAGAAAAACCGATTACACAAACTCACGCAAAAGCTACTTCTTCGTCACATGTAATTACAAATTAACCACTTTCCGATACTCTCCTTTCATTCTACTGTGGAAACTAGTATTTTTTTACGTCGCCACACGGTCCTATATCAAAGCAAACTACGCTCACTGGACCAGGCGGCGCGGCGCGGCGCGGCGCGTCTCTGCTCTTCGTGTGTCAAATCATGCTGCATAAACGTCCGTAACTCCTCGATGCCTTCACTTACAATTTTCAAACTCTGACACCGCCAAGCGACTACCGACCTCAGTACGTCATACAAATTTCACCTCGATACGACCTTACTGTCCCAGGCAAAAACGCACTCAAAGACGCAAATGCAAACCGAAAAGAAAAACCGATTACACAAACTCACGCAAAAGCTACTTCTTCGTCACATGTAATTACAAATTAACCACTTTCCGATACTCTCCTTTCATTCTACTGTGGAAACTAGTATTTTTTTACGTCGCCACACGGTCCTATATCAAAGCAAACTACGCTCACTGGGCCAGGCGGCGCGGCGCGGCGCGGCGCGGCGCGTCTCTGCTCTTCGTGTGTCAAATCATGCTGCATAAACGTCCGTAACTCCTCGATGCCTTCACTTACAATTTTCAAACTCTGACACCGCCAAGCGACTACCGACCTCAGTACGTAATACAAATTTCACCTCGATACGACCTTACTGTCCCAGGCAAAAACGCACTCAAAGGCGCAAATGCAAACCGAAAAGAAAAACCGATTACACAAACTCACGCAAAAGCTACTTCTTCGTCACATGTAATTACAAATTAACCACTTTCCGATACTCTCCTTTCATTCTACTGTGGAAACTAGTATTTTTTTACGTCGCCACACGGTCCTATATCAAAGCAAACTACGCTCACTGGACCAGGCGGCGCGGCGCGGCGCGGCGCGTCTCTGCTCTTCGTGTGTCAAATCATGCTGCATAAACGTCCGTAACTCCTCGATGCCTTCACTTACAATTTTCAAACTCTGACACCGCCAAGCGACTACCGACCTCAGTACGTAATACAAATTTCACCTCGATACGACCTTACTGTCCCAGGCAAAAACGCACTCAAAGGCGCAAATGCAAACCGAAAAGAAAAACCGATTACACAAACTCACGCAAAAGCTACTTCTTCGTCACATGTAATTACAAATTAACCACTTTCCGATACTCTCCTTTCATTCTACTGTGGAAACTAGTATTTTTTTACGTCGCCACACGGTCCTATATCAAAGCAAACTACGCTCACTGGACCAGGCGGCGCGGTGCGGCGCGGCGCGTCTCTGCTCTTCGTGTGTCAAATCATGCTGCATAAACGTCCGTAACTCCTCGATGCCTTCACTTACAATTTTCAAACTCTGACACCGCCAAGCGACTACCGACCTCAGTACGTAATACAAATTTCACCTCGATACGACCTTACTGTCCCAGGCAAAAACGCACTCAAAGGCGCAAATGCAAACCGAAAAGAAAAACCGATTACACAAACTCACGCAAAAGCTACTTCTTCGTCACATGTAATTACAAATTAACCACTTTCCGATACTCTCCTTTCATTCTACTGTGGAAACTAGTATTTTTTTACGTCGCCACACGGTCCTATATCAAAGCAAACTACGCTCACTGGACCAGGCGGCGCGGCGCGGCGCGGCGCGTCTCTGCTCTTCGTGTGTCAAATCATGCTGCATAAACGTCCGTAACTCCTCGATGCCTTCACTTACAATTTTCAAACTCTGACACCGCCAAGCGACTACCGACCTCAGTACGTCATACAAATTTCACCTCGATACGACCTTACTGTCCCAGGCAAAAACGCACTCAAAGACGCAAATGCAAACCGAAAAGAAAAACCGATTACACAAACTCACGCAAAAGCTACTTCTTCGTCACATGTAATTACAAATTAACCACTTTCCGATACTCTCCTTTCATTCTACTGTGGAAACTAGTATTTTTTTACGTCGCCACACGGTCCTATATCAAAGCAAACTACGCTCACTGGGCCAGGCGGCGCGGCGCGGCGCGGCGCGGCGCGTCTCTGCTCTTCGTGTGTCAAATCATGCTGCATAAACGTCCGTAACTCCTCGATGCCTTCACTTACAATTTTCAAACTCTGACACCGCCAAGCGACTACCGACCTCAGTACGTAATACAAATTTCACCTCGATACGACCTTACTGTCCCAGGCAAAAACGCACTCAAAGGCGCAAATGCAAACCGAAAAGAAAAACCGATTACACAAACTCACGCAAAAGCTACTTCTTCGTCACATGTAATTACAAATTAACCACTTTCCGATACTCTCCTTTCATTCTACTGTGGAAACTAGTATTTTTTTACGTCGCCACACGGTCCTATATCAAAGCAAACTACGCTCACTGGACCAGGCGGCGCGGCGCGGCGCGGCGCGTCTCTGCTCTTCGTGTGTCAAATCATGCTGCATAAACGTCCGTAACTCCTCGATGCCTTCACTTACAATTTTCAAACTCTGACACCGCCAAGCGACTACCGACCTCAGTACGTAATACAAATTTCACCTCGATACGACCTTACTGTCCCAGGCAAAAACGCACTCAAAGGCGCAAATGCAAACCGAAAAGAAAAACCGATTACACAAACTCACGCAAAAGCTACTTCTTCGTCACATGTAATTACAAATTAACCACTTTCCGATACTCTCCTTTCATTCTACTGTGGAAACTAGTATTTTTTTACGTCGCCACACGGTCCTATATCAAAGCAAACTACGCTCACTGGACCAGGCGGCGCGGTGCGGCGCGGCGCGTCTCTGCTCTTCGTGTGTCAAATCATGCTGCATAAACGTCCGTAACTCCTCGATGCCTTCACTTACAATTTTCAAACTCTGACACCGCCAAGCGACTACCGACCTCAGTACGTAATACAAATTTCACCTCGATACGACCTTACTGTCCCAGGCAAAAACGCACTCAAAGGCGCAAATGCAAACCGAAAAGAAAAACCGATTACACAAACTCACGCAAAAGCTACTTCTTCGTCACATGTAATTACAAATTAACCACTTTCCGATACTCTCCTTTCATTCTACTGTGGAAACTAGTATTTTTTTACGTCGCCACACGGTCCTATATCAAAGCAAACTACGCTCACTGGGCCAGGCGGCGCGGCGCGGCGCGGCGCGGCGCGTCTCTGCTCTTCGTGTGTCAAATCATGCTGCATAAACGTCCGTAACTCCTCGATGCCTTCACTTACAATTTTCAAACTCTGACACCGCCAAGCGACTACCGACCTCAGTACGTCATACAAATTTCACCTCGATACGACCTTACTGTCCCAGGCAAAAACGCACTCAAAGACGCAAATGCAAACCGAAAAGAAAAACCGATTACACAAACTCACGCAAAAGCTACTTCTTCGTCACATGTAATTACAAATTAACCACTTTCCGATACTCTCCTTTCATTCTACTGTGGAAACTAGTATTTTTTTACGTCGCCACACGGTCCTATATCAAAGCAAACTACGCTCACTGGGCCAGGCGGCGCGGCGCGGCGCGGCGCGGCGCGTCTCTGCTCTTCGTGTGTCAAATCATGCTGCATAAACGTCCGTAACTCCTCGATGCCTTCACTTACAATTTTCAAACTCTGACACCGCCAAGCGACTACCGACCTCAGTACGTAATACAAATTTCACCTCGATACGACCTTACTGTCCCAGGCAAAAACGCACTCAAAGGCGCAAATGCAAACCGAAAAGAAAAACCGATTACACAAACTCACGCAAAAGCTACTTCTTCGTCACATGTAATTACAAATTAACCACTTTCCGATACTCTCCTTTCATTCTACTGTGGAAACTAGTATTTTTTTACGTCGCCACACGGTCCTATATCAAAGCAAACTACGCTCACTGGACCAGGCGGCGCGGCGCGGCGCGGCGCGTCTCTGCTCTTCGTGTGTCAAATCATGCTGCATAAACGTCCGTAACTCCTCGATGCCTTCACTTACAATTTTCAAACTCTGACACCGCCAAGCGACTACCGACCTCAGTACGTAATACAAATTTCACCTCGATACGACCTTACTGTCCCAGGCAAAAACGCACTCAAAGGCGCAAATGCAAACCGAAAAGAAAAACCGATTACACAAACTCACGCAAAAGCTACTTCTTCGTCACATGTAATTACAAATTAACCACTTTCCGATACTCTCCTTTCATTCTACTGTGGAAACTAGTATTTTTTTACGTCGCCACACGGTCCTATATCAAAGCAAACTACGCTCACTGGGCCAGGCGGCGCGGCGCGGCGCGGCGCGTCTCTGCTCTTCGTGTGTCAAATCATGCTGCATAAACGTCCGTAACTCCTCGATGCCTTCACTTACAATTTTCAAACTCTGACACCGCCAAGCGACTACCGACCTCAGTACGTAATACAAATTTCACCTCGATACGACCTTACTGTCCCAGGCAAAAACGCACTCAAAGGCGCAAATGCAAACCGAAAAGAAAAACCGATTACACAAACTCACGCAAAAGCTACTTCTTCGTCACATGTAATTACAAATTAACCACTTTCCGATACTCTCCTTTCATTCTACTGTGGAAACTAGTATTTTTTTACGTCGCCACACGGTCCTATATCAAAGCAAACTACGCTCACTGGACCAGGCGGCGCGGCGCGGCGCGGCGCGTCTCTGCTCTTCGTGTGTCAAATCATGCTGCATAAACGTCCGTAACTCCTCGATGCCTTCACTTACAATTTTCAAACTCTGACACCGCCAAGCGACTACCGACCTCAGTACGTAATACAAATTTCACCTCGATACGACCTTACTGTCCCAGGCAAAAACGCACTCAAAGGCGCAAATGCAAACCGAAAAGAAAAACCGATTACACAAACTCACGCAAAAGCTACTTCTTCGTCACATGTAATTACAAATTAACCACTTTCCGATACTCTCCTTTCATTCTACTGTGGAAACTAGTATTTTTTTACGTCGCCACACGGTCCTATATCAAAGCAAACTACGCTCACTGGGCCAGGCGGCGCGGCGCGGCGCGGCGCGGCGCGTCTCTGCTCTTCGTGTGTCAAATCATGCTGCATAAACGTCCGTAACTCCTCGATGCCTTCACTTACAATTTTCAAACTCTGACACCGCCAAGCGACTACCGACCTCAGTACGTAATACAAATTTCACCTCGATACGACCTTACTGTCCCAGGCAAAAACGCACTCAAAGGCGCAAATGCAAACCGAAAAGAAAAACCGATTACACAAACTCACGCAAAAGCTACTTCTTCGTCACATGTAATTACAAATTAACCACTTTCCGATACTCTCCTTTCATTCTACTGTGGAAACTAGTATTTTTTTACGTCGCCACACGGTCCTATATCAAAGCAAACTACGCTCACTGGACCAGGCGGCGCGGCGCGGCGCGGCGCGTCTCTGCTCTTCGTGTGTCAAATCATGCTGCATAAACGTCCGTAACTCCTCGATGCCTTCACTTACAATTTTCAAACTCTGACACCGCCAAGCGACTACCGACCTCAGTACGTAATACAAATTTCACCTCGATACGACCTTACTGTCCCAGGCAAAAACGCACTCAAAGGCGCAAATGCAAACCGAAAAGAAAAACCGATTACACAAACTCACGCAAAAGCTACTTCTTCGTCACATGTAATTACAAATTAACCACTTTCCGATACTCTCCTTTCATTCTACTGTGGAAACTAGTATTTTTTTACGTCGCCACACGGTCCTATATCAAAGCAAACTACGCTCACTGGACCAGGCGGCGCGGCGCGGCGCGGCGCGTCTCTGCTCTTCGTGTGTCAAATCATGCTGCATAAACGTCCGTAACTCCTCGATGCCTTCACTTACAATTTTCAAACTCTGACACCGCCAAGCGACTACCGACCTCAGTACGTAATACAAATTTCACCTCGATACGACCTTACTGTCCCAGGCAAAAACGCACTCAAAGGCGCAAATGCAAACCGAAAAGAAAAACCGATTACACAAACTCACGCAAAAGCTACTTCTTCGTCACATGTAATTACAAATTAACCACTTTCCGATACTCTCCTTTCATTCTACTGTGGAAACTAGTATTTTTTTACGTCGCCACACGGTCCTATATCAAAGCAAACTACGCTCACTGGGCCAGGCGGCGCGGCGCGGCGCGGCGCGTCTCTGCTCTTCGTGTGTCAAATCATGCTGCATAAACGTCCGTAACTCCTCGATGCCTTCACTTACAATTTTCAAACTCTGACACCGCCAAGCGACTACCGACCTCAGTACGTAATACAAATTTCACCTCGATACGACCTTACTGTCCCAGGCAAAAACGCACTCAAAGGCGCAAATGCAAACCGAAAAGAAAAACCGATTACACAAACTCACGCAAAAGCTACTTCTTCGTCACATGTAATTACAAATTAACCACTTTCCGATACTCTCCTTTCATTCTACTGTGGAAACTAGTATTTTTTTACGTCGCCACACGGTCCTATATCAAAGCAAACTACGCTCACTGGACCAGGCGGCGCGGCGCGGCGCGGCGCGTCTCTGCTCTTCGTGTGTCAAATCATGCTGCATAAACGTCCGTAACTCCTCGATGCCTTCACTTACAATTTTCAAACTCTGACACCGCCAAGCGACTACCGACCTCAGTACGTAATACAAATTTCACCTCGATACGACCTTACTGTCCCAGGCAAAAACGCACTCAAAGGCGCAAATGCAAACCGAAAAGAAAAACCGATTACACAAACTCACGCAAAAGCTACTTCTTCGTCACATGTAATTACAAATTAACCACTTTCCGATACTCTCCTTTCATTCTACTGTGGAAACTAGTATTTTTTTACGTCGCCACACGGTCCTATATCAAAGCAAACTACGCTCACTGGGCCAGGCGGCGCGGCGCGGCGCGGCGCGGCGCGTCTCTGCTCTTCGTGTGTCAAATCATGCTGCATAAACGTCCGTAACTCCTCGATGCCTTCACTTACAATTTTCAAACTCTGACACCGCCAAGCGACTACCGACCTCAGTACGTAATACAAATTTCACCTCGATACGACCTTACTGTCCCAGGCAAAAACGCACTCAAAGGCGCAAATGCAAACCGAAAAGAAAAACCGATTACACAAACTCACGCAAAAGCTACTTCTTCGTCACATGTAATTACAAATTAACCACTTTCCGATACTCTCCTTTCATTCTACTGTGGAAACTAGTATTTTTTTACGTCGCCACACGGTCCTATATCAAAGCAAACTACGCTCACTGGACCAGGCGGCGCGGCGCGGCGCGGCGCGTCTCTGCTCTTCGTGTGTCAAATCATGCTGCATAAACGTCCGTAACTCCTCGATGCCTTCACTTACAATTTTCAAACTCTGACACCGCCAAGCGACTACCGACCTCAGTACGTAATACAAATTTCACCTCGATACGACCTTACTGTCCCAGGCAAAAACGCACTCAAAGGCGCAAATGCAAACCGAAAAGAAAAACCGATTACACAAACTCACGCAAAAGCTACTTCTTCGTCACATGTAATTACAAATTAACCACTTTCCGATACTCTCCTTTCATTCTACTGTGGAAACTAGTATTTTTTTACGTCGCCACACGGTCCTATATCAAAGCAAACTACGCTCACTGGACCAGGCGGCGCGGTGCGGCGCGGCGCGTCTCTGCTCTTCGTGTGTCAAATCATGCTGCATAAACGTCCGTAACTCCTCGATGCCTTCACTTACAATTTTCAAACTCTGACACCGCCAAGCGACTACCGACCTCAGTACGTAATACAAATTTCACCTCGATACGACCTTACTGTCCCAGGCAAAAACGCACTCAAAGGCGCAAATGCAAACCGAAAAGAAAAACCGATTACACAAACTCACGCAAAAGCTACTTCTTCGTCACATGTAATTACAAATTAACCACTTTCCGATACTCTCCTTTCATTCTACTGTGGAAACTAGTATTTTTTTACGTCGCCACACGGTCCTATATCAAAGCAAACTACGCTCACTGGACCAGGCGGCGCGGCGCGGCGCGGCGCGTCTCTGCTCTTCGTGTGTCAAATCATGCTGCATAAACGTCCGTAACTCCTCGATGCCTTCACTTACAATTTTCAAACTCTGACACCGCCAAGCGACTACCGACCTCAGTACGTCATACAAATTTCACCTCGATACGACCTTACTGTCCCAGGCAAAAACGCACTCAAAGACGCAAATGCAAACCGAAAAGAAAAACCGATTACACAAACTCACGCAAAAGCTACTTCTTCGTCACATGTAATTACAAATTAACCACTTTCCGATACTCTCCTTTCATTCTACTGTGGAAACTAGTATTTTTTTACGTCGCCACACGGTCCTATATCAAAGCAAACTACGCTCACTGGGCCAGGCGGCGCGGCGCGGCGCGGCGCGGCGCGTCTCTGCTCTTCGTGTGTCAAATCATGCTGCATAAACGTCCGTAACTCCTCGATGCCTTCACTTACAATTTTCAAACTCTGACACCGCCAAGCGACTACCGACCTCAGTACGTAATACAAATTTCACCTCGATACGACCTTACTGTCCCAGGCAAAAACGCACTCAAAGGCGCAAATGCAAACCGAAAAGAAAAACCGATTACACAAACTCACGCAAAAGCTACTTCTTCGTCACATGTAATTACAAATTAACCACTTTCCGATACTCTCCTTTCATTCTACTGTGGAAACTAGTATTTTTTTACGTCGCCACACGGTCCTATATCAAAGCAAACTACGCTCACTGGACCAGGCGGCGCGGCGCGGCGCGGCGCGTCTCTGCTCTTCGTGTGTCAAATCATGCTGCATAAACGTCCGTAACTCCTCGATGCCTTCACTTACAATTTTCAAACTCTGACACCGCCAAGCGACTACCGACCTCAGTACGTAATACAAATTTCACCTCGATACGACCTTACTGTCCCAGGCAAAAACGCACTCAAAGGCGCAAATGCAAACCGAAAAGAAAAACCGATTACACAAACTCACGCAAAAGCTACTTCTTCGTCACATGTAATTACAAATTAACCACTTTCCGATACTCTCCTTTCATTCTACTGTGGAAACTAGTATTTTTTTACGTCGCCACACGGTCCTATATCAAAGCAAACTACGCTCACTGGACCAGGCGGCGCGGCGCGGCGCGGCGCGTCTCTGCTCTTCGTGTGTCAAATCATGCTGCATAAACGTCCGTAACTCCTCGATGCCTTCACTTACAATTTTCAAACTCTGACACCGCCAAGCGACTACCGACCTCAGTACGTAATACAAATTTCACCTCGATACGACCTTACTGTCCCAGGCAAAAACGCACTCAAAGGCGCAAATGCAAACCGAAAAGAAAAACCGATTACACAAACTCACGCAAAAGCTACTTCTTCGTCACATGTAATTACAAATTAACCACTTTCCGATACTCTCCTTTCATTCTACTGTGGAAACTAGTATTTTTTTACGTCGCCACACGGTCCTATATCAAAGCAAACTACGCTCACTGGACCAGGCGGCGCGGCGCGGCGCGGCGCGTCTCTGCTCTTCGTGTGTCAAATCATGCTGCATAAACGTCCGTAACTCCTCGATGCCTTCACTTACAATTTTCAAACTCTGACACCGCCAAGCGACTACCGACCTCAGTACGTAATACAAATTTCACCTCGATACGACCTTACTGTCCCAGGCAAAAACGCACTCAAAGGCGCAAATGCAAACCGAAAAGAAAAACCGATTACACAAACTCACGCAAAAGCTACTTCTTCGTCACATGTAATTACAAATTAACCACTTTCCGATACTCTCCTTTCATTCTACTGTGGAAACTAGTATTTTTTTACGTCGCCACACGGTCCTATATCAAAGCAAACTACGCTCACTGGACCAGGCGGCGCGGCGCGGCGCGGCGCGTCTCTGCTCTTCGTGTGTCAAATCATGCTGCATAAACGTCCGTAACTCCTCGATGCCTTCACTTACAATTTTCAAACTCTGACACCGCCAAGCGACTACCGACCTCAGTACGTAATACAAATTTCACCTCGATACGACCTTACTGTCCCAGGCAAAAACGCACTCAAAGGCGCAAATGCAAACCGAAAAGAAAAACCGATTACACAAACTCACGCAAAAGCTACTTCTTCGTCACATGTAATTACAAATTAACCACTTTCCGATACTCTCCTTTCATTCTACTGTGGAAACTAGTATTTTTTTACGTCGCCACACGGTCCTATATCAAAGCAAACTACGCTCACTGGACCAGGCGGCGCGGCGCGGCGCGGCGCGTCTCTGCTCTTCGTGTGTCAAATCATGCTGCATAAACGTCCGTAACTCCTCGATGCCTTCACTTACAATTTTCAAACTCTGACACCGCCAAGCGACTACCGACCTCAGTACGTAATACAAATTTCACCTCGATACGACCTTACTGTCCCAGGCAAAAACGCACTCAAAGGCGCAAATGCAAACCGAAAAGAAAAACCGATTACACAAACTCACGCAAAAGCTACTTCTTCGTCACATGTAATTACAAATTAACCACTTTCCGATACTCTCCTTTCATTCTACTGTGGAAACTAGTATTTTTTTACGTCGCCACACGGTCCTATATCAAAGCAAACTACGCTCACTGGACCAGGCGGCGCGGCGCGGCGCGGCGCGTCTCTGCTCTTCGTGTGTCAAATCATGCTGCATAAACGTCCGTAACTCCTCGATGCCTTCACTTACAATTTTCAAACTCTGACACCGCCAAGCGACTACCGACCTCAGTACGTCATACAAATTTCACCTCGATACGACCTTACTGTCCCAGGCAAAAACGCACTCAAAGACGCAAATGCAAACCGAAAAGAAAAACCGATTACACAAACTCACGCAAAAGCTACTTCTTCGTCACATGTAATTACAAATTAACCACTTTCCGATACTCTCCTTTCATTCTACTGTGGAAACTAGTATTTTTTTACGTCGCCACACGGTCCTATATCAAAGCAAACTACGCTCACTGGGCCAGGCGGCGCGGCGCGGCGCGGCGCGGCGCGTCTCTGCTCTTCGTGTGTCAAATCATGCTGCATAAACGTCCGTAACTCCTCGATGCCTTCACTTACAATTTTCAAACTCTGACACCGCCAAGCGACTACCGACCTCAGTACGTAATACAAATTTCACCTCGATACGACCTTACTGTCCCAGGCAAAAACGCACTCAAAGGCGCAAATGCAAACCGAAAAGAAAAACCGATTACACAAACTCACGCAAAAGCTACTTCTTCGTCACATGTAATTACAAATTAACCACTTTCCGATACTCTCCTTTCATTCTACTGTGGAAACTAGTATTTTTTTACGTCGCCACACGGTCCTATATCAAAGCAAACTACGCTCACTGGACCAGGCGGCGCGGCGCGGCGCGGCGCGTCTCTGCTCTTCGTGTGTCAAATCATGCTGCATAAACGTCCGTAACTCCTCGATGCCTTCACTTACAATTTTCAAACTCTGACACCGCCAAGCGACTACCGACCTCAGTACGTAATACAAATTTCACCTCGATACGACCTTACTGTCCCAGGCAAAAACGCACTCAAAGGCGCAAATGCAAACCGAAAAGAAAAACCGATTACACAAACTCACGCAAAAGCTACTTCTTCGTCACATGTAATTACAAATTAACCACTTTCCGATACTCTCCTTTCATTCTACTGTGGAAACTAGTATTTTTTTACGTCGCCACACGGTCCTATATCAAAGCAAACTACGCTCACTGGACCAGGCGGCGCGGCGCGGCGCGGCGCGTCTCTGCTCTTCGTGTGTCAAATCATGCTGCATAAACGTCCGTAACTCCTCGATGCCTTCACTTACAATTTTCAAACTCTGACACCGCCAAGCGACTACCGACCTCAGTACGTAATACAAATTTCACCTCGATACGACCTTACTGTCCCAGGCAAAAACGCACTCAAAGGCGCAAATGCAAACCGAAAAGAAAAACCGATTACACAAACTCACGCAAAAGCTACTTCTTCGTCACATGTAATTACAAATTAACCACTTTCCGATACTCTCCTTTCATTCTACTGTGGAAACTAGTATTTTTTTACGTCGCCACACGGTCCTATATCAAAGCAAACTACGCTCACTGGACCAGGCGGCGCGGCGCGGCGCGGCGCGTCTCTGCTCTTCGTGTGTCAAATCATGCTGCATAAACGTCCGTAACTCCTCGATGCCTTCACTTACAATTTTCAAACTCTGACACCGCCAAGCGACTACCGACCTCAGTACGTAATACAAATTTCACCTCGATACGACCTTACTGTCCCAGGCAAAAACGCACTCAAAGGCGCAAATGCAAACCGAAAAGAAAAACCGATTACACAAACTCACGCAAAAGCTACTTCTTCGTCACATGTAATTACAAATTAACCACTTTCCGATACTCTCCTTTCATTCTACTGTGGAAACTAGTATTTTTTTACGTCGCCACACGGTCCTATATCAAAGCAAACTACGCTCACTGGGCCAGGCGGCGCGGCGCGGCGCGGCGCGGCGCGTCTCTGCTCTTCGTGTGTCAAATCATGCTGCATAAACGTCCGTAACTCCTCGATGCCTTCACTTACAATTTTCAAACTCTGACACCGCCAAGCGACTACCGACCTCAGTACGTCATACAAATTTCACCTCGATACGACCTTACTGTCCCAGGCAAAAACGCACTCAAAGACGCAAATGCAAACCGAAAAGAAAAACCGATTACACAAACTCACGCAAAAGCTACTTCTTCGTCACATGTAATTACAAATTAACCACTTTCCGATACTCTCCTTTCATTCTACTGTGGAAACTAGTATTTTTTTACGTCGCCACACGGTCCTATATCAAAGCAAACTACGCTCACTGGGCCAGGCGGCGCGGCGCGGCGCGGCGCGGCGCGTCTCTGCTCTTCGTGTGTCAAATCATGCTGCATAAACGTCCGTAACTCCTCGATGCCTTCACTTACAATTTTCAAACTCTGACACCGCCAAGCGACTACCGACCTCAGTACGTAATACAAATTTCACCTCGATACGACCTTACTGTCCCAGGCAAAAACGCACTCAAAGGCGCAAATGCAAACCGAAAAGAAAAACCGATTACACAAACTCACGCAAAAGCTACTTCTTCGTCACATGTAATTACAAATTAACCACTTTCCGATACTCTCCTTTCATTCTACTGTGGAAACTAGTATTTTTTTACGTCGCCACACGGTCCTATATCAAAGCAAACTACGCTCACTGGACCAGGCGGCGCGGCGCGGCGCGGCGCGTCTCTGCTCTTCGTGTGTCAAATCATGCTGCATAAACGTCCGTAACTCCTCGATGCCTTCACTTACAATTTTCAAACTCTGACACCGCCAAGCGACTACCGACCTCAGTACGTAATACAAATTTCACCTCGATACGACCTTACTGTCCCAGGCAAAAACGCACTCAAAGGCGCAAATGCAAACCGAAAAGAAAAACCGATTACACAAACTCACGCAAAAGCTACTTCTTCGTCACATGTAATTACAAATTAACCACTTTCCGATACTCTCCTTTCATTCTACTGTGGAAACTAGTATTTTTTTACGTCGCCACACGGTCCTATATCAAAGCAAACTACGCTCACTGGACCAGGCGGCGCGGCGCGGCGCGGCGCGTCTCTGCTCTTCGTGTGTCAAATCATGCTGCATAAACGTCCGTAACTCCTCGATGCCTTCACTTACAATTTTCAAACTCTGACACCGCCAAGCGACTACCGACCTCAGTACGTAATACAAATTTCACCTCGATACGACCTTACTGTCCCAGGCAAAAACGCACTCAAAGGCGCAAATGCAAACCGAAAAGAAAAACCGATTACACAAACTCACGCAAAAGCTACTTCTTCGTCACATGTAATTACAAATTAACCACTTTCCGATACTCTCCTTTCATTCTACTGTGGAAACTAGTATTTTTTTACGTCGCCACACGGTCCTATATCAAAGCAAACTACGCTCACTGGACCAGGCGGCGCGGCGCGGCGCGGCGCGTCTCTGCTCTTCGTGTGTCAAATCATGCTGCATAAACGTCCGTAACTCCTCGATGCCTTCACTTACAATTTTCAAACTCTGACACCGCCAAGCGACTACCGACCTCAGTACGTAATACAAATTTCACCTCGATACGACCTTACTGTCCCAGGCAAAAACGCACTCAAAGGCGCAAATGCAAACCGAAAAGAAAAACCGATTACACAAACTCACGCAAAAGCTACTTCTTCGTCACATGTAATTACAAATTAACCACTTTCCGATACTCTCCTTTCATTCTACTGTGGAAACTAGTATTTTTTTACGTCGCCACACGGTCCTATATCAAAGCAAACTACGCTCACTGGACCAGGCGGCGCGGCGCGGCGCGGCGCGTCTCTGCTCTTCGTGTGTCAAATCATGCTGCATAAACGTCCGTAACTCCTCGATGCCTTCACTTACAATTTTCAAACTCTGACACCGCCAAGCGACTACCGACCTCAGTACGTAATACAAATTTCACCTCGATACGACCTTACTGTCCCAGGCAAAAACGCACTCAAAGGCGCAAATGCAAACCGAAAAGAAAAACCGATTACACAAACTCACGCAAAAGCTACTTCTTCGTCACATGTAATTACAAATTAACCACTTTCCGATACTCTCCTTTCATTCTACTGTGGAAACTAGTATTTTTTTACGTCGCCACACGGTCCTATATCAAAGCAAACTACGCTCACTGGACCAGGCGGCGCGGCGCGGCGCGGCGCGTCTCTGCTCTTCGTGTGTCAAATCATGCTGCATAAACGTCCGTAACTCCTCGATGCCTTCACTTACAATTTTCAAACTCTGACACCGCCAAGCGACTACCGACCTCAGTACGTAATACAAATTTCACCTCGATACGACCTTACTGTCCCAGGCAAAAACGCACTCAAAGGCGCAAATGCAAACCGAAAAGAAAAACCGATTACACAAACTCACGCAAAAGCTACTTCTTCGTCACATGTAATTACAAATTAACCACTTTCCGATACTCTCCTTTCATTCTACTGTGGAAACTAGTATTTTTTTACGTCGCCACACGGTCCTATATCAAAGCAAACTACGCTCACTGGACCAGGCGGCGCGGCGCGGCGCGGCGCGTCTCTGCTCTTCGTGTGTCAAATCATGCTGCATAAACGTCCGTAACTCCTCGATGCCTTCACTTACAATTTTCAAACTCTGACACCGCCAAGCGACTACCGACCTCAGTACGTAATACAAATTTCACCTCGATACGACCTTACTGTCCCAGGCAAAAACGCACTCAAAGGCGCAAATGCAAACCGAAAAGAAAAACCGATTACACAAACTCACGCAAAAGCTACTTCTTCGTCACATGTAATTACAAATTAACCACTTTCCGATACTCTCCTTTCATTCTACTGTGGAAACTAGTATTTTTTTACGTCGCCACACGGTCCTATATCAAAGCAAACTACGCTCACTGGGCCAGGCGGCGCGGCGCGGCGCGGCGCGGCGCGTCTCTGCTCTTCGTGTGTCAAATCATGCTGCATAAACGTCCGTAACTCCTCGATGCCTTCACTTACAATTTTCAAACTCTGACACCGCCAAGCGACTACCGACCTCAGTACGTCATACAAATTTCACCTCGATACGACCTTACTGTCCCAGGCAAAAACGCACTCAAAGACGCAAATGCAAACCGAAAAGAAAAACCGATTACACAAACTCACGCAAAAGCTACTTCTTCGTCACATGTAATTACAAATTAACCACTTTCCGATACTCTCCTTTCATTCTACTGTGGAAACTAGTATTTTTTTACGTCGCCACACGGTCCTATATCAAAGCAAACTACGCTCACTGGGCCAGGCGGCGCGGCGCGGCGCGGCGCGGCGCGTCTCTGCTCTTCGTGTGTCAAATCATGCTGCATAAACGTCCGTAACTCCTCGATGCCTTCACTTACAATTTTCAAACTCTGACACCGCCAAGCGACTACCGACCTCAGTACGTAATACAAATTTCACCTCGATACGACCTTACTGTCCCAGGCAAAAACGCACTCAAAGGCGCAAATGCAAACCGAAAAGAAAAACCGATTACACAAACTCACGCAAAAGCTACTTCTTCGTCACATGTAATTACAAATTAACCACTTTCCGATACTCTCCTTTCATTCTACTGTGGAAACTAGTATTTTTTTACGTCGCCACACGGTCCTATATCAAAGCAAACTACGCTCACTGGACCAGGCGGCGCGGCGCGGCGCGGCGCGTCTCTGCTCTTCGTGTGTCAAATCATGCTGCATAAACGTCCGTAACTCCTCGATGCCTTCACTTACAATTTTCAAACTCTGACACCGCCAAGCGACTACCGACCTCAGTACGTAATACAAATTTCACCTCGATACGACCTTACTGTCCCAGGCAAAAACGCACTCAAAGGCGCAAATGCAAACCGAAAAGAAAAACCGATTACACAAACTCACGCAAAAGCTACTTCTTCGTCACATGTAATTACAAATTAACCACTTTCCGATACTCTCCTTTCATTCTACTGTGGAAACTAGTATTTTTTTACGTCGCCACACGGTCCTATATCAAAGCAAACTACGCTCACTGGACCAGGCGGCGCGGCGCGGCGCGGCGCGTCTCTGCTCTTCGTGTGTCAAATCATGCTGCATAAACGTCCGTAACTCCTCGATGCCTTCACTTACAATTTTCAAACTCTGACACCGCCAAGCGACTACCGACCTCAGTACGTAATACAAATTTCACCTCGATACGACCTTACTGTCCCAGGCAAAAACGCACTCAAAGGCGCAAATGCAAACCGAAAAGAAAAACCGATTACACAAACTCACGCAAAAGCTACTTCTTCGTCACATGTAATTACAAATTAACCACTTTCCGATACTCTCCTTTCATTCTACTGTGGAAACTAGTATTTTTTTACGTCGCCACACGGTCCTATATCAAAGCAAACTACGCTCACTGGACCAGGCGGCGCGGCGCGGCGCGGCGCGTCTCTGCTCTTCGTGTGTCAAATCATGCTGCATAAACGTCCGTAACTCCTCGATGCCTTCACTTACAATTTTCAAACTCTGACACCGCCAAGCGACTACCGACCTCAGTACGTAATACAAATTTCACCTCGATACGACCTTACTGTCCCAGGCAAAAACGCACTCAAAGGCGCAAATGCAAACCGAAAAGAAAAACCGATTACACAAACTCACGCAAAAGCTACTTCTTCGTCACATGTAATTACAAATTAACCACTTTCCGATACTCTCCTTTCATTCTACTGTGGAAACTAGTATTTTTTTACGTCGCCACACGGTCCTATATCAAAGCAAACTACGCTCACTGGGCCAGGCGGCGCGGCGCGGCGCGGCGCGGCGCGTCTCTGCTCTTCGTGTGTCAAATCATGCTGCATAAACGTCCGTAACTCCTCGATGCCTTCACTTACAATTTTCAAACTCTGACACCGCCAAGCGACTACCGACCTCAGTACGTCATACAAATTTCACCTCGATACGACCTTACTGTCCCAGGCAAAAACGCACTCAAAGACGCAAATGCAAACCGAAAAGAAAAACCGATTACACAAACTCACGCAAAAGCTACTTCTTCGTCACATGTAATTACAAATTAACCACTTTCCGATACTCTCCTTTCATTCTACTGTGGAAACTAGTATTTTTTTACGTCGCCACACGGTCCTATATCAAAGCAAACTACGCTCACTGGGCCAGGCGGCGCGGCGCGGCGCGGCGCGGCGCGTCTCTGCTCTTCGTGTGTCAAATCATGCTGCATAAACGTCCGTAGCTCCTCGATGCCTTCACTTACAATTTTCAAACTCTGACACCGCCAAGCGACTACCGACCTCAGTACGTAATACAAATTTCACCTCGATACGACCTTACTGTCCCAGGCAAAAACGCACTCAAAGGCGCAAATGCAAACCGAAAAGAAAAACCGATTACACAAACTCACGCAAAAGCTACTTCTTCGTCACATGTAATTACAAATTAACCACTTTCCGATACTCTCCTTTCATTCTACTGTGGAAACTAGTATTTTTTTACGTCGCCACACGGTCCTATATCAAAGCAAACTACGCTCACTGGACCAGGCGGCGCGGCGCGGCGCGGCGCGTCTCTGCTCTTCGTGTGTCAAATCATGCTGCATAAACGTCCGTAACTCCTCGATGCCTTCACTTACAATTTTCAAACTCTGACACCGCCAAGCGACTACCGACCTCAGTACGTAATACAAATTTCACCTCGATACGACCTTACTGTCCCAGGCAAAAACGCACTCAAAGGCGCAAATGCAAACCGAAAAGAAAAACCGATTACACAAACTCACGCAAAAGCTACTTCTTCGTCACATGTAATTACAAATTAACCACTTTCCGATACTCTCCTTTCATTCTACTGTGGAAACTAGTATTTTTTTACGTCGCCACACGGTCCTATATCAAAGCAAACTACGCTCACTGGACCAGGCGGCGCGGCGCGGCGCGGCGCGTCTCTGCTCTTCGTGTGTCAAATCATGCTGCATAAACGTCCGTAACTCCTCGATGCCTTCACTTACAATTTTCAAACTCTGACACCGCCAAGCGACTACCGACCTCAGTACGTAATACAAATTTCACCTCGATACGACCTTACTGTCCCAGGCAAAAACGCACTCAAAGGCGCAAATGCAAACCGAAAAGAAAAACCGATTACACAAACTCACGCAAAAGCTACTTCTTCGTCACATGTAATTACAAATTAACCACTTTCCGATACTCTCCTTTCATTCTACTGTGGAAACTAGTATTTTTTTACGTCGCCACACGGTCCTATATCAAAGCAAACTACGCTCACTGGACCAGGCGGCGCGGCGCGGCGCGGCGCGTCTCTGCTCTTCGTGTGTCAAATCATGCTGCATAAACGTCCGTAACTCCTCGATGCCTTCACTTACAATTTTCAAACTCTGACACCGCCAAGCGACTACCGACCTCAGTACGTAATACAAATTTCACCTCGATACGACCTTACTGTCCCAGGCAAAAACGCACTCAAAGGCGCAAATGCAAACCGAAAAGAAAAACCGATTACACAAACTCACGCAAAAGCTACTTCTTCGTCACATGTAATTACAAATTAACCACTTTCCGATACTCTCCTTTCATTCTACTGTGGAAACTAGTATTTTTTTACGTCGCCACACGGTCCTATATCAAAGCAAACTACGCTCACTGGACCAGGCGGCGCGGCGCGGCGCGGCGCGTCTCTGCTCTTCGTGTGTCTAATCATGCTGCATAAACGTCCGTAACTCCTCGATGCCTTCACTTACAATTTTCAAACTCTGACACCGCCAAGCGACTACCGACCTCAGTACGTAATACAAATTTCACCTCGATACGACCTTACTGTCCCAGGCAAAAACGCACTCAAAGGCGCAAATGCAAACCGAAAAGAAAAACCGATTACACAAACTCACGCAAAAGCTACTTCTTCGTCACATGTAATTACAAATTAACCACTTTCCGATACTCTCCTTTCATTCTACTGTGGAAACTAGTATTTTTTTACGTCGCCACACGGTCCTATATCAAAGCAAACTACGCTCACTGGACCAGGCGGCGCGGCGCGGCGCGGCGCGTCTCTGCTCTTCGTGTGTCAAATCATGCTGCATAAACGTCCGTAACTCCTCGATGCCTTCACTTACAATTTTCAAACTCTGACACCGCCAAGCGACTACCGACCTCAGTACGTAATACAAATTTCACCTCGATACGACCTTACTGTCCCAGGCAAAAACGCACTCAAAGGCGCAAATGCAAACCGAAAAGAAAAACCGATTACACAAACTCACGCAAAAGCTACTTCTTCGTCACATGTAATTACAAATTAACCACTTTCCGATACTCTCCTTTCATTCTACTGTGGAAACTAGTATTTTTTTACGTCGCCACACGGTCCTATATCAAAGCAAACTACGCTCACTGGACCAGGCGGCGCGGCGCGGCGCGGCGCGTCTCTGCTCTTCGTGTGTCAAATCATGCTGCATAAACGTCCGTAACTCCTCGATGCCTTCACTTACAATTTTCAAACTCTGACACCGCCAAGCGACTACCGACCTCAGTACGTAATACAAATTTCACCTCGATACGACCTTACTGTCCCAGGCAAAAACGCACTCAAAGGCGCAAATGCAAACCGAAAAGAAAAACCGATTACACAAACTCACGCAAAAGCTACTTCTTCGTCACATGTAATTACAAATTAACCACTTTCCGATACTCTCCTTTCATTCTACTGTGGAAACTAGTATTTTTTTACGTCGCCACACGGTCCTATATCAAAGCAAACTACGCTCACTGGACCAGGCGGCGCGGCGCGGCGCGGCGCGTCTCTGCTCTTCGTGTGTCAAATCATGCTGCATAAACGTCCGTAACTCCTCGATGCCTTCACTTACAATTTTCAAACTCTGACACCGCCAAGCGACTACCGACCTCAGTACGTAATACAAATTTCACCTCGATACGACCTTACTGTCCCAGGCAAAAACGCACTCAAAGGCGCAAATGCAAACCGAAAAGAAAAACCGATTACACAAACTCACGCAAAAGCTACTTCTTCGTCACATGTAATTACAAATTAACCACTTTCCGATACTCTCCTTTCATTCTACTGTGGAAACTAGTATTTTTTTACGTCGCCACACGGTCCTATATCAAAGCAAACTACGCTCACTGGGCCAGGCGGCGCGGCGCGGCGCGGCGCGGCGCGTCTCTGCTCTTCGTGTGTCAAATCATGCTGCATAAACGTCCGTAACTCCTCGATGCCTTCACTTACAATTTTCAAACTCTGACACCGCCAAGCGACTACCGACCTCAGTACGTCATACAAATTTCACCTCGATACGACCTTACTGTCCCAGGCAAAAACGCACTCAAAGACGCAAATGCAAACCGAAAAGAAAAACCGATTACACAAACTCACGCAAAAGCTACTTCTTCGTCACATGTAATTACAAATTAACCACTTTCCGATACTCTCCTTTCATTCTACTGTGGAAACTAGTATTTTTTTACGTCGCCACACGGTCCTATATCAAAGCAAACTACGCTCACTGGGCCAGGCGGCGCGGCGCGGCGCGGCGCGGCGCGTCTCTGCTCTTCGTGTGTCAAATCATGCTGCATAAACGTCCGTAACTCCCCGATGCCTTCACTTACAATTTTCAAACTCTGACACCGCCAAGCGACTACCGACCTCAGTACGTAATACAAATTTCACCTCGATACGACCTTACTGTCCCAGGCAAAAACGCACTCAAAGGCGCAAATGCAAACCGAAAAGAAAAACCGATTACACAAACTCACGCAAAAGCTACTTCTTCGTCACATGTAATTACAAATTAACCACTTTCCGATACTCTCCTTTCATTCTACTGTGGAAACTAGTATTTTTTTACGTCGCCACACGGTCCTATATCAAAGCAAACTACGCTCACTGGACCAGGCGGCGCGGCGCGGCGCGGCGCGTCTCTGCTCTTCGTGTGTCAAATCATGCTGCATAAACGTCCGTAACTCCTCGATGCCTTCACTTACAATTTTCAAACTCTGACACCGCCAAGCGACTACCGACCTCAGTACGTAATACAAATTTCACCTCGATACGACCTTACTGTCCCAGGCAAAAACGCACTCAAAGGCGCAAATGCAAACCGAAAAGAAAAACCGATTACACAAACTCACGCAAAAGCTACTTCTTCGTCACATGTAATTACAAATTAACCACTTTCCGATACTCTCCTTTCATTCTACTGTGGAAACTAGTATTTTTTTACGTCGCCACACGGTCCTATATCAAAGCAAACTACGCTCACTGGACCAGGCGGCGCGGCGCGGCGCGGCGCGTCTCTGCTCTTCGTGTGTCAAATCATGCTGCATAAACGTCCGTAACTCCTCGATGCCTTCACTTACAATTTTCAAACTCTGACACCGCCAAGCGACTACCGACCTCAGTACGTAATACAAATTTCACCTCGATACGACCTTACTGTCCCAGGCAAAAACGCACTCAAAGGCGCAAATGCAAACCGAAAAGAAAAACCGATTACACAAACTCACGCAAAAGCTACTTCTTCGTCACATGTAATTACAAATTAACCACTTTCCGATACTCTCCTTTCATTCTACTGTGGAAACTAGTATTTTTTTACGTCGCCACACGGTCCTATATCAAAGCAAACTACGCTCACTGGGCCAGGCGGCGCGGCGCGGCGCGGCGCGGCGCGTCTCTGCTCTTCGTGTGTCAAATCATGCTGCATAAACGTCCGTAACTCCTCGATGCCTTCACTTACAATTTTCAAACTCTGACACCGCCAAGCGACTACCGACCTCAGTACGTCATACAAATTTCACCTCGATACGACCTTACTGTCCCAGGCAAAAACGCACTCAAAGACGCAAATGCAAACCGAAAAGAAAAACCGATTACACAAACTCACGCAAAAGCTACTTCTTCGTCACATGTAATTACAAATTAACCACTTTCCGATACTCTCCTTTCATTCTACTGTGGAAACTAGTATTTTTTTACGTCGCCACACGGTCCTATATCAAAGCAAACTACGCTCACTGGGCCAGGCGGCGCGGCGCGGCGCGGCGCGGCGCGTCTCTGCTCTTCGTGTGTCAAATCATGCTGCATAAACGTCCGTAACTCCTCGATGCCTTCACTTACAATTTTCAAACTCTGACACCGCCAAGCGACTACCGACCTCAGTACGTAATACAAATTTCACCTCGATACGACCTTACTGTCCCAGGCAAAAACGCACTCAAAGGCGCAAATGCAAACCGAAAAGAAAAACCGATTACACAAACTCACGCAAAAGCTACTTCTTCGTCACATGTAATTACAAATTAACCACTTTCCGATACTCTCCTTTCATTCTACTGTGGAAACTAGTATTTTTTTACGTCGCCACACGGTCCTATATCAAAGCAAACTACGCTCACTGGACCAGGCGGCGCGGCGCGGCGCGGCGCGTCTCTGCTCTTCGTGTGTCAAATCATGCTGCATAAACGTCCGTAACTCCTCGATGCCTTCACTTACAATTTTCAAACTCTGACACCGCCAAGCGACTACCGACCTCAGTACGTAATACAAATTTCACCTCGATACGACCTTACTGTCCCAGGCAAAAACGCACTCAAAGACGCAAATGCAAACCGAAAAGAAAAACCGATTACACAAACTCACGCAAAAGCTACTTCTTCGTCACATGTAATTACAAATTAACCACTTTCCGATACTCTCCTTTCATTCTACTGTGGAAACTAGTATTTTTTTACGTCGCCACACGGTCCTATATCAAAGCAAACTACGCTCACTGGACCAGGCGGCGCGGCGCGGCGCGGCGCGTCTCTGCTCTTCGTGTGTCAAATCATGCTGCATAAACGTCCGTAACTCCTCGATGCCTTCACTTACAATTTTCAAACTCTGACACCGCCAAGCGACTACCGACCTCAGTACGTAATACAAATTTCACCTCGATACGACCTTACTGTCCCAGGCAAAAACGCACTCAAAGGCGCAAATGCAAACCGAAAAGAAAAACCGATTACACAAACTCACGCAAAAGCTACTTCTTCGTCACATGTAATTACAAATTAACCACTTTCCGATACTCTCCTTTCATTCTACTGTGGAAACTAGTATTTTTTTACGTCGCCACACGGTCCTATATCAAAGCAAACTACGCTCACTGGACCAGGCGGCGCGGCGCGGCGCGGCGCGTCTCTGCTCTTCGTGTGTCAAATCATGCTGCATAAACGTCCGTAACTCCTCGATGCCTTCACTTACAATTTTCAAACTCTGACACCGCCAAGCGACTACCGACCTCAGTACGTAATACAAATTTCACCTCGATACGACCTTACTGTCCCAGGCAAAAACGCACTCAAAGGCGCAAATGCAAACCGAAAAGAAAAACCGATTACACAAACTCACGCAAAAGCTACTTCTTCGTCACATGTAATTACAAATTAACCACTTTCCGATACTCTCCTTTCATTCTACTGTGGAAACTAGTATTTTTTTACGTCGCCACACGGTCCTATATCAAAGCAAACTACGCTCACTGGACCAGGCGGCGCGGCGCGGCGCGGCGCGTCTCTGCTCTTCGTGTGTCAAATCATGCTGCATAAACGTCCGTAACTCCTCGATGCCTTCACTTACAATTTTCAAACTCTGACACCGCCAAGCGACTACCGACCTCAGTACGTAATACAAATTTCACCTCGATACGACCTTACTGTCCCAGGCAAAAACGCACTCAAAGGCGCAAATGCAAACCGAAAAGAAAAACCGATTACACAAACTCACGCAAAAGCTACTTCTTCGTCACATGTAATTACAAATTAACCACTTTCCGATACTCTCCTTTCATTCTACTGTGGAAACTAGTATTTTTTTACGTCGCCACACGGTCCTATATCAAAGCAAACTACGCTCACTGGACCAGGCGGCGCGGCGCGGCGCGGCGCGTCTCTGCTCTTCGTGTGTCAAATCATGCTGCATAAACGTCCGTAACTCCTCGATGCCTTCACTTACAATTTTCAAACTCTGACACCGCCAAGCGACTACCGACCTCAGTACGTAATACAAATTTCACCTCGATACGACCTTACTGTCCCAGGCAAAAACGCACTCAAAGGCGCAAATGCAAACCGAAAAGAAAAACCGATTACACAAACTCACGCAAAAGCTACTTCTTCGTCACATGTAATTACAAATTAACCACTTTCCGATACTCTCCTTTCATTCTACTGTGGAAACTAGTATTTTTTTACGTCGCCACACGGTCCTATATCAAAGCAAACTACGCTCACTGGACCAGGCGGTGCGGCGCGGCGCGGCGCGTCTCTGCTCTTCGTGTGTCAAATCATGCTGCATAAACGTCCGTAACTCCTCGATGCCTTCACTTACAATTTTCAAACTCTGACACCGCCAAGCGACTACCGACCTCAGTACGTAATACAAATTTCACCTCGATACGACCTTACTGTCCCAGGCAAAAACGCACTCAAAGGCGCAAATGCAAACCGAAAAGAAAAACCGATTACACAAACTCACGCAAAAGCTACTTCTTCGTCACATGTAATTACAAATTAACCACTTTCCGATACTCTCCTTTCATTCTACTGTGGAAACTAGTATTTTTTTACGTCGCCACACGGTCCTATATCAAAGCAAACTACGCTCACTGGACCAGGCGGCGCGGCGCGGCGCGGCGCGTCCCTGCTCTTCGTGTGTCAAATCATGCTGCATAAACGTCCGTAACTCCTCGATGCCTTCACTTACAATTTTCAAACTCTGACACCGCCAAGCGACTACCGACCTCAGTACGTAATACAAATTTCACCTCGATACGACCTTACTGTCCCAGGCAAAAACGCACTCAAAGGCGCAAATGCAAACCGAAAAGAAAAACCGATTACACAAACTCACGCAAAAGCTACTTCTTCGTCACATGTAATTACAAATTAACCACTTTCCGATACTCTCCTTTCATTCTACTGTGGAAACTAGTATTTTTTTACGTCGCCACACGGTCCTATATCAAAGCAAACTACGCTCACTGGACCAGGCGGCGCGGCGCGGCGCGGCGCGTCTCTGCTCTTCGTGTGTCAAATCATGCTGCATAAACGTCCGTAACTCCTCGATGCCTTCACTTACAATTTTCAAACTCTGACACCGCCAAGCGACTACCGACCTCAGTACGTAATACAAATTTCACCTCGATACGACCTTACTGTCCCAGGCAAAAACGCACTCAAAGGCGCAAATGCAAACCGAAAAGAAAAACCGATTACACAAACTCACGCAAAAGCTACTTCTTCGTCACATGTAATTACAAATTAACCACTTTCCGATACTCTCCTTTCATTCTACTGTGGAAACTAGTATTTTTTTACGTCGCCACACGGTCCTATATCAAAGCAAACTACGCTCACTGGACCAGGCGGCGCGGCGCGGCGCGGCGCGTCTCTGCTCTTCGTGTGTCAAATCATGCTGCATAAACGTCCGTAACTCCTCGATGCCTTCACTTACAATTTTCAAACTCTGACACCGCCAAGCGACTACCGACCTCAGTACGTAATACAAATTTCACCTCGATACGACCTTACTGTCCCAGGCAAAAACGCACTCAAAGGCGCAAATGCAAACCGAAAAGAAAAACCGATTACACAAACTCACGCAAAAGCTACTTCTTCGTCACATGTAATTACAAATTAACCACTTTCCGATACTCTCCTTTCATTCTACTGTGGAAACTAGTATTTTTTTACGTCGCCACACGGTCCTATATCAAAGCAAACTACGCTCACTGGACCAGGCGGCGCGGCGCGGCGCGGCGCGTCTCTGCTCTTCGTGTGTCAAATCATGCTGCATAAACGTCCGTAACTCCTCGATGCCTTCACTTACAATTTTCAAACTCTGACACCGCCAAGCGACTACCGACCTCAGTACGTAATACAAATTTCACCTCGATACGACCTTACTGTCCCAGGCAAAAACGCACTCAAAGGCGCAAATGCAAACCGAAAAGAAAAACCGATTACACAAACTCACGCAAAAGCTACTTCTTCGTCACATGTAATTACAAATTAACCACTTTCCGATACTCTCCTTTCATTCTACTGTGGAAACTAGTATTTTTTTACGTCGCCACACGGTCCTATATCAAAGCAAACTACGCTCACTGGACCAGGCGGCGCGGCGCGGCGCGGCGCGTCTCTGCTCTTCGTGTGTCAAATCATGCTGCATAAACGTCCGTAACTCCTCGATGCCTTCACTTACAATTTTCAAACTCTGACACCGCCAAGCGACTACCGACCTCAGTACGTAATACAAATTTCACCTCGATACGACCTTACTGTCCCAGGCAAAAACGCACTCAAAGGCGCAAATGCAAACCGAAAAGAAAAACCGATTACACAAACTCACGCAAAAGCTACTTCTTCGTCACATGTAATTACAAATTAACCACTTTCCGATACTCTCCTTTCATTCTACTGTGGAAACTAGTATTTTTTTACGTCGCCACACGGTCCTATATCAAAGCAAACTACGCTCACTGGACCAGGCGGCGCGGCGCGGCGCGGCGCGTCTCTGCTCTTCGTGTGTCAAATCATGCTGCATAAACGTCCGTAACTCCTCGATGCCTTCACTTACAATTTTCAAACTCTGACACCGCCAAGCGACTACCGACCTCAGTACGTAATACAAATTTCACCTCGATACGACCTTACTGTCCCAGGCAAAAACGCACTCAAAGGCGCAAATGCAAACCGAAAAGAAAAACCGATTACACAAACTCACGCAAAAGCTACTTCTTCGTCACATGTAATTACAAATTAACCACTTTCCGATACTCTCCTTTCATTCTACTGTGGAAACTAGTATTTTTTTACGTCGCCACACGGTCCTATATCAAAGCAAACTACGCTCACTGGACCAGGCGGCGCGGCGCGGCGCGGCGCGTCTCTGCTCTTCGTGTGTCAAATCATGCTGCATAAACGTCCGTAACTCCTCGATGCCTTCACTTACAATTTTCAAACTCTGACACCGCCAAGCGACTACCGACCTCAGTACGTAATACAAATTTCACCTCGATACGACCTTACTGTCCCAGGCAAAAACGCACTCAAAGGCGCAAATGCAAACCGAAAAGAAAAACCGATTACACAAACTCACGCAAAAGCTACTTCTTCGTCACATGTAATTACAAATTAACCACTTTCCGATACTCTCCTTTCATTCTACTGTGGAAACTAGTATTTTTTTACGTCGCCACACGGTCCTATATCAAAGCAAACTACGCTCACTGGACCAGGCGGCGCGGCGCGGCGCGGCGCGTCTCTGCTCTTCGTGTGTCAAATCATGCTGCATAAACGTCCGTAACTCCTCGATGCCTTCACTTACAATTTTCAAACTCTGACACCGCCAAGCGACTACCGACCTCAGTACGTAATACAAATTTCACCTCGATACGACCTTACTGTCCCAGGCAAAAACGCACTCAAAGGCGCAAATGCAAACCGAAAAGAAAAACCGATTACACAAACTCACGCAAAAGCTACTTCTTCGTCACATGTAATTACAAATTAACCACTTTCCGATACTCTCCTTTCATTCTACTGTGGAAACTAGTATTTTTTTACGTCGCCACACGGTCCTATATCAAAGCAAACTACGCTCACTGGGCCAGGCGGCGCGGCGCGGCGCGGCGCGGCGCGTCTCTGCTCTTCGTGTGTCAAATCATGCTGCATAAACGTCCGTAACTCCTCGATGCCTTCACTTACAATTTTCAAACTCTGACACCGCCAAGCGACTACCGACCTCAGTACGTCATACAAATTTCACCTCGATACGACCTTACTGTCCCAGGCAAAAACGCACTCAAAGACGCAAATGCAAACCGAAAAGAAAAACCGATTACACAAACTCACGCAAAAGCTACTTCTTCGTCACATGTAATTACAAATTAACCACTTTCCGATACTCTCCTTTCATTCTACTGTGGAAACTAGTATTTTTTTACGTCGCCACACGGTCCTATATCAAAGCAAACTACGCTCACTGGGCCAGGCGGCGCGACGCGGCGCGGCGCGGCGCGTCTCTGCTCTTCGTGTGTCAAATCATGCTGCATAAACGTCCGTAACTCCTCGATGCCTTCACTTACAATTTTCAAACTCTGACACCGCCAAGCGACTACCGACCTCAGTACGTAATACAAATTTCACCTCGATACGACCTTACTGTCCCAGGCAAAAACGCACTCAAAGGCGCAAATGCAAACCGAAAAGAAAAACCGATTACACAAACTCACGCAAAAGCTACTTCTTCGTCACATGTAATTACAAATTAACCACTTTCCGATACTCTCCTTTCATTCTACTGTGGAAACTAGTATTTTTTTACGTCGCCACACGGTCCTATATCAAAGCAAACTACGCTCACTGGGCCAGGCGGCGCGGCGCGGCGCGGCGCGGCGCGTCTCTGCTCTTCGTGTGTCAAATCATGCTGCATAAACGTCCGTAACTCCTCGATGCCTTCACTTACAATTTTCAAACTCTGACACCGCCAAGCGACTACCGACCTCAGTACGTAATACAAATTTCACCTCGATACGACCTTACTGTCCCAGGCAAAAACGCACTCAAAGGCGCAAATGCAAACCGAAAAGAAAAACCGATTACACAAACTCACGCAAAAGCTACTTCTTCGTCACATGTAATTACAAATTAACCACTTTCCGATACTCTCCTTTCATTCTACTGTGGAAACTAGTATTTTTTTACGTCGCCACACGGTCCTATATCAAAGCAAACTACGCTCACTGGACCAGGCGGCGCGGCGCGGCGCGGCGCGTCTCTGCTCTTCGTGTGTCAAATCATGCTGCATAAACGTCCGTAACTCCTCGATGCCTTCACTTACAATTTTCAAACTCTGACACCGCCAAGCGACTACCGACCTCAGTACGTAATACAAATTTCACCTCGATACGACCTTACTGTCCCAGGCAAAAACGCACTCAAAGGCGCAAATGCAAACCGAAAAGAAAAACCGATTACACAAACTCACGCAAAAGCTACTTCTTCGTCACATGTAATTACAAATTAACCACTTTCCGATACTCTCCTTTCATTCTACTGTGGAAACTAGTATTTTTTTACGTCGCCACACGGTCCTATATCAAAGCAAACTACGCTCACTGGACCAGGCGGCGCGGCGCGGCGCGGCGCGTCTCTGCTCTTCGTGTGTCAAATCATGCTGCATAAACGTCCGTAACTCCTCGATGCCTTCACTTACAATTTTCAAACTCTGACACCGCCAAGCGACTACCGACCTCAGTACGTAATACAAATTTCACCTCGATACGACCTTACTGTCCCAGGCAAAAACGCACTCAAAGGCGCAAATGCAAACCGAAAAGAAAAACCGATTACACAAACTCACGCAAAAGCTACTTCTTCGTCACATGTAATTACAAATTAACCACTTTCCGATACTCTCCTTTCATTCTACTGTGGAAACTAGTATTTTTTTACGTCGCCACACGGTCCTATATCAAAGCAAACTACGCTCACTGGACCAGGCGGCGCGGCGCGGCGCGGCGCGTCTCTGCTCTTCGTGTGTCAAATCATGCTGCATAAACGTCCGTAACTCCTCGATGCCTTCACTTACAATTTTCAAACTCTGACACCGCCAAGCGACTACCGACCTCAGTACGTAATACAAATTTCACCTCGATACGACCTTACTGTCCCAGGCAAAAACGCACTCAAAGGCGCAAATGCAAACCGAAAAGAAAAACCGATTACACAAACTCACGCAAAAGCTACTTCTTCGTCACATGTAATTACAAATTAACCACTTTCCGATACTCTCCTTTCATTCTACTGTGGAAACTAGTATTTTTTTACGTCGCCACACGGTCCTATATCAAAGCAAACTACGCTCACTGGACCAGGCGGCGCGGCGCGGCGCGGCGCGTCTCTGCTCTTCGTGTGTCAAATCATGCTGCATAAACGTCCGTAACTCCTCGATGCCTTCACTTACAATTTTCAAACTCTGACACCGCCAAGCGACTACCGACCTCAGTACGTAATACAAATTTCACCTCGATACGACCTTACTGTCCCAGGCAAAAACGCACTCAAAGGCGCAAATGCAAACCGAAAAGAAAAACCGATTACACAAACTCACGCAAAAGCTACTTCTTCGTCACATGTAATTACAAATTAACCACTTTCCGTTACTCTCCTTTCATTCCACTGTGGAAACTAGTATTTTTTTACGTCGCCAAACGGTCCTATATCAAAGCAAACTACACTTACTGGGCCAGGCGGCGCGGCGCGTCTCTTCTCATCGTCTCAAAATACGCTGCATAAACGTCCGTAACTCCTCGATGCCCTCACTTCAAATCTTAAAACTTTGACACCGCCAAGAGACCACCGACCTCAGTACGTAATACAAATTTCACCTCGATACGACCTTACTGTCCCAGGCAAAAACGCACTCAAAGGCGCAAATGCAAACCGAAAAGAAAAACCGATTACACAAACTCACGCAAAAGCTACTTCTTCGTCACATGTAATTACAAATTAACCACTTTCCGATACTCTCCTTTCATTCTACTGTGGAAACTAGTATTTTTTTACGTCGCCACACGGTCCTATATCAAAGCAAACTACGCTCACTGGACCAGGCGGCGCGGCGCGGCGCGGCGCGTCTCTGCTCTTCGTGTGTCAAATCATGCTGCATAAACGTCCGTAACTCCTCGATGCCTTCACTTACAATTTTCAAACTCTGACACCGCCAAGCGACTACCGACCTCAGTACGTAATACAAATTTCACCTCGATACGACCTTACTGTCCCAGGCAAAAACGCACTCAAAGGCGCAAATGCAAACCGAAAAGAAAAACCGATTACACAAACTCACGCAAAAGCTACTTCTTCGTCACATGTAATTACAAATTAACCACTTTCCGATACTCTCCTTTCATTCTACTGTGGAAACTAGTATTTTTTTACGTCGCCACACGGTCCTATATCAAAGCAAACTACGCTCACTGGACCAGGCGGCGCGGCGCGGCGCGGCACGTCTCTGCTCTTCGTGTGTCAAATCATGCTGCATAAACGTCCGTAACTCCTCGATGCCTTCACTTACAATTTTCAAACTCTGACACCGCCAAGCGACTACCGACCTCAGTACGTAATACAAATTTCACCTCGATACGACCTTACTGTCCCAGGCAAAAACGCACTCAAAGGCGCAAATGCAAACCGAAAAGAAAAACCGATTACACAAACTCACGCAAAAGCTACTTCTTCGTCACATGTAATTACAAATTAACCACTTTCCGATACTCTCCTTTCATTCTACTGTGGAAACTAGTATTTTTTTACGTCGCCACACGGTCCTATATCAAAGCAAACTACGCTCACTGGACCAGGCGGCGCGGCGCGGCGCGGCGCGTCTCTGCTCTTCGTGTGTCAAATCATGCTGCATAAACGTCCGTAACTCCTCGATGCCTTCACTTACAATTTTCAAACTCTGACACCGCCAAGCGACTACCGACCTCAGTACGTAATACAAATTTCACCTCGATACGACCTTACTGTCCCAGGCAAAAACGCACTCAAAGGCGCAAATGCAAACCGAAAAGAAAAACCGATTACACAAACTCACGCAAAAGCTACTTCTTCGTCACATGTAATTACAAATTAACCACTTTCCGATACTCTCCTTTCATTCTACTGTGGAAACTAGTATTTTTTTACGTCGCCACACGGTCCTATATCAAAGCAAACTACGCTCACTGGACCAGGCGGCGCGGCGCGGCGCGGCGCGTCTCTGCTCTTCGTGTGTCAAATCATGCTGCATAAACGTCCGTAACTCCTCGATGCCTTCACTTACAATTTTCAAACTCTGACACCGCCAAGCGACTACCGACCTCAGTACGTAATACAAATTTCACCTCGATACGACCTTACTGTCCCAGGCAAAAACGCACTCAAAGGCGCAAATGCAAACCGAAAAGAAAAACCGATTACACAAACTCACGCAAAAGCTACTTCTTCGTCACATGTAATTACAAATTAACCACTTTCCGATACTCTCCTTTCATTCTACTGTGGAAACTAGTATTTTTTTACGTCGCCACACGGTCCTATATCAAAGCAAACTACGCTCACTGGACCAGGCGGCGCGGCGCGGCGCGGCGCGTCTCTGCTCTTCGTGTGTCAAATCATGCTGCATAAACGTCCGTAACTCCTCGATGCCTTCACTTACAATTTTCAAACTCTGACACCGCCAAGCGACTACCGACCTCAGTACGTAATACAAATTTCACCTCGATACGACCTTACTGTCCCAGGCAAAAACGCACTCAAAGGCGCAAATGCAAACCGAAAAGAAAAACCGATTACACAAACTCACGCAAAAGCTACTTCTTCGTCACATGTAATTACAAATTAACCACTTTCCGATACTCTCCTTTCATTCTACTGTGGAAACTAGTATTTTTTTACGTCGCCACACGGTCCTATATCAAAGCAAACTACGCTCACTGGACCAGGCGGCGCGGCGCGGCGCGGCGCGTCTCTGCTCTTCGTGTGTCAAATCATGCTGCATAAACGTCCGTAACTCCTCGATGCCTTCACTTACAATTTTCAAACTCTGACACCGCCAAGCGACTACCGACCTCAGTACGTAATACAAATTTCACCTCGATACGACCTTACTGTCCCAGGCAAAAACGCACTCAAAGGCGCAAATGCAAACCGAAAAGAAAAACCGATTACACAAACTCACGCAAAAGCTACTTCTTCGTCACATGTAATTACAAATTAACCACTTTCCGATACTCTCCTTTCATTCTACTGTGGAAACTAGTATTTTTTTACGTCGCCACACGGTCCTATATCAAAGCAAACTACGCTCACTGGACCAGGCGGCGCGGCGCGGCGCGGCGCGTCTCTGCTCTTCGTGTGTCAAATCATGCTGCATAAACGTCCGTAACTCCTCGATGCCTTCACTTACAATTTTCAAACTCTGACACCGCCAAGCGACTACCGACCTCAGTAGGTAATACAAATTTCACCTCGATACGACCTTACTGTCCCAGGCAAAAACGCACTCAAAGGCGCAAATGCAAACCGAAAAGAAAAACCGATTACACAAACTCACGCAAAAGCTACTTCTTCGTCACATGTAATTACAAATTAACCACTTTCCGATACTCTCCTTTCATTCTACTGTGGAAACTAGTATTTTTTTACGTCGCCACACGGTCCTATATCAAAGCAAACTACGCTCACTGGACCAGGCGGCGCGGCGCGGCGCGGCGCGTCTCTGCTCTTCGTGTGTCAAATCATGCTGCATAAACGTCCGTAACTCCTCGATGCCTTCACTTACAATTTTCAAACTCTGACACCGCCAAGCGACTACCGACCTCAGTACGTAATACAAATTTCACCTCGATACGACCTTACTGTCCCAGGCAAAAACGCACTCAAAGGCGCAAATGCAAACCGAAAAGAAAAACCGATTACACAAACTCACGCAAAAGCTACTTCTTCGTCACATGTAATTACAAATTAACCACTTTCCGATACTCTCCTTTCATTCTACTGTGGAAACTAGTATTTTTTTACGTCGCCACACGGTCCTATATCAAAGCAAACTACGCTCACTGGACCAGGCGGCGCGGCGCGGCGCGGCGCGTCTCTGCTCTTCGTGTGTCAAATCATGCTGCATAAACGTCCGTAACTCCTCGATGCCTTCACTTACAATTTTCAAACTCTGACACCGCCAAGCGACTACCGACCTCAGTACGTAATACAAATTTCACCTCGATACGACCTTACTGTCCCAGGCAAAAACGCACTCAAAGGCGCAAATGCAAACCGAAAAGAAAAACCGATTACACAAACTCACGCAAAAGCTACTTCTTCGTCACATGTAATTACAAATTAACCACTTTCCGATACTCTCCTTTCATTCTACTGTGGAAACTAGTATTTTTTTACGTCGCCACACGGTCCTATATCAAAGCAAACTACGCTCACTGGACCAGGCGGCGCGGCGCGGCGCGGCGCGTCTCTGCTCTTCGTGTGTCAAATCATGCTGCATAAACGTCCGTAACTCCTCGATGCCTTCACTTACAATTTTCAAACTCTGACACCGCCAAGCGACTACCGACCTCAGTACGTAATACAAATTTCACCTCGATACGACCTTACTGTCCCTGGCAAAAACGCACTCAAAGGCGCAAATGCAAACCGAAAAGAAAAACCGATTACACAAACTCACGCAAAAGCTACTTCTTCGTCACATGTAATTACAAATTAACCACTTTCCGATACTCTCCTTTCATTCTACTGTGGAAACTAGTATTTTTTTACGTCGCCACACGGTCCTATATCAAAGCAAACTACGCTCACTGGACCAGGCGGCGCGGCGCGGCGCGGCGCGTCTCTGCTCTTCGTGTGTCAAATCATGCTGCATAAACGTCCGTAACTCCTCGATGCCTTCACTTACAATTTTCAAACTCTGACACCGCCAAGCGACTACCGACCTCAGTACGTAATACAAATTTCACCTCGATACGACCTTACTGTCCCAGGCAAAAACGCACTCAAAGGCGCAAATGCAAACCGAAAAGAAAAACCGATTACACAAACTCACGCAAAAGCTACTTCTTCGTCACATGTAATTACAAATTAACCACTTTCCGATACTCTCCTTTCATTCTACTGTGGAAACTAGTATTTTTTTACGTCGCCACACGGTCCTATATCAAAGCAAACTACGCTCACTGGACCAGGCGGCGCGGCGCGGCGCGGCGCGTCTCTGCTCTTCGTGTGTCAAATCATGCTGCATAAACGTCCGTAACTCCTCGATGCCTTCACTTACAATTTTCAAACTCTGACACCGCCAAGCGACTACCGACCTCAGTACGTAATACAAATTTCACCTCGATACGACCTTACTGTCCCAGGCAAAAACGCACTCAAAGGCGCAAATGCAAACCGAAAAGAAAAACCGATTACACAAACTCACGCAAAAGCTACTTCTTCGTCACATGTAATTACAAATTAACCACTTTCCGATACTCTCCTTTCATTCTACTGTGGAAACTAGTATTTTTTTACGTCGCCACACGGTCCTATATCAAAGCAAACTACGCTCACTGGACCAGGCGGCGCGGCGCGGCGCGGCGCGTCTCTGCTCTTCGTGTGTCAAATCATGCTGCATAAACGTCCGTAACTCCTCGATGCCTTCACTTACAATTTTCAAACTCTGACACCGCCAAGCGACTACCGACCTCAGTACGTAATACAAATTTCACCTCGATACGACCTTACTGTCCCAGGCAAAAACGCACTCAAAGGCGCAAATGCAAACCGAAAAGAAAAACCGATTACACAAACTCACGCAAAAGCTACTTCTTCGTCACATGTAATTACAAATTAACCACTTTCCGATACTCTCCTTTCATTCTACTGTGGAAACTAGTATTTTTTTACGTCGCCACACGGTCCTATATCAAAGCAAACTACGCTCACTGGGCCAGGCGGCGCGGCGCGGCGCGGCGCGTCTCTGCTCTTCGTGTGTCAAATCATGCTGCATAAACGTCCGTAACTCCTCGATGCCTTCACTTACAATTTTCAAACTCTGACACCGCCAAGCGACTACCGACCTCAGTACGTAATACAAATTTCACCTCGATACGACCTTACTGTCCCAGGCAAAAACGCACTCAAAGGCGCAAATGCAAACCGAAAAGAAAAACCGATTACACAAACTCACGCAAAAGCTACTTCTTCGTCACATGTAATTACAAATTAACCACTTTCCGATACTCTCCTTTCATTCTACTGTGGAAACTAGTATTTTTTTACGTCGCCACACGGTCCTATATCAAAGCAAACTACGCTCACTGGACCAGGCGGCGCGGCGCGGCGCGGCGCGTCTCTGCTCTTCGTGTGTCAAATCATGCTGCATAAACGTCCGTAACTCCTCGATGCCTTCACTTACAATTTTCAAACTCTGACACCGCCAAGCGACTACCGACCTCAGTACGTAATACAAATTTCACCTCGATACGACCTTACTGTCCCAGGCAAAAACGCACTCAAAGGCGCAAATGCAAACCGAAAAGAAAAACCGATTACACAAACTCACGCAAAAGCTACTTCTTCGTCACATGTAATTACAAATTAACCACTTTCCGATACTCTCCTTTCATTCTACTGTGGAAACTAGTATTTTTTTACGTCGCCACACGGTCCTATATCAAAGCAAACTACGCTCACTGGACCAGGCGGCGCGGCGCGGCGCGGCGCGGCGCGTCTCTGCTCTTCGTGTGTCAAATCATGCTGCATAAACGTCCGTAACTCCTCGATGCCTTCACTTACAATTTTCAAACTCTGACACCGCCAAGCGACTACCGACCTCAGTACGTAATACAAATTTCACCTCGATACGACCTTACTGTCCCAGGCAAAAACGCACTCAAAGGCGCAAATGCAAACCGAAAAGAAAAACCGATTACACAAACTCACGCAAAAGCTACTTCTTCGTCACATGTAATTACAAATTAACCACTTTCCGATACTCTCCTTTCATTCTACTGTGGAAACTAGTATTTTTTTACGTCGCCACACGGTCCTATATCAAAGCAAACTACGCTCACTGGACCAGGCGGCGCGGCGCGGCGCGGCGCGTCTCTGCTCTTCGTGTGTCAAATCATGCTGCATAAACGTCCGTAACTCCTCGATGCCTTCACTTACAATTTTCAAACTCTGACACCGCCAAGCGACTACCGACCTCAGTACGTAATACAAATTTCACCTCGATACGACCTTACTGTCCCAGGCAAAAACGCACTCAAAGGCGCAAATGCAAACCGAAAAGAAAAACCGATTACACAAACTCACGCAAAAGCTACTTCTTCGTCACATGTAATTACAAATTAACCACTTTCCGATACTCTCCTTTCATTCTACTGTGGAAACTAGTATTTTTTTACGTCGCCACACGGTCCTATATCAAAGCAAACTACGCTCACTGGACCAGGCGGCGCGGCGCGGCGCGGCGCGTCTCTGCTCTTCGTGTGTCAAATCATGCTGCATAAACGTCCGTAACTCCTCGATGCCTTCACTTACAATTTTCAAACTCTGACACCGCCAAGCGACTACCGACCTCAGTACGTAATACAAATTTCACCTCGATACGACCTTACTGTCCCAGGCAAAAACGCACTCAAAGGCGCAAATGCAAACCGAAAAGAAAAACCGATTACACAAACTCACGCAAAAGCTACTTCTTCGTCACATGTAATTACAAATTAACCACTTTCCGATACTCTCCTTTCATTCTACTGTGGAAACTAGTATTTTTTTACGTCGCCACACGGTCCTATATCAAAGCAAACTACGCTCACTGGACCAGGCGGCGCGGCGCGGCGCGGCGCGTCTCTGCTCTTCGTGTGTCAAATCATGCTGCATAAACGTCCGTAACTCCTCGATGCCTTCACTTACAATTTTCAAACTCTGACACCGCCAAGCGACTACCGACCTCAGTACGTAATACAAATTTCACCTCGATACGACCTTACTGTCCCAGGCAAAAACGCACTCAAAGGCGCAAATGCAAACCGAAAAGAAAAACCGATTACACAAACTCACGCAAAAGCTACTTCTTCGTCACATGTAATTACAAATTAACCACTTTCCGATACTCTCCTTTCATTCTACTGTGGAAACTAGTATTTTTTTACGTCGCCACACGGTCCTATATCAAAGCAAACTACGCTCACTGGACCAGGCGGCGCGGCGCGGCGCGGCGCGTCTCTGCTCTTCGTGTGTCAAATCATGCTGCATAAACGTCCGTAACTCCTCGATGCCTTCACTTACAATTTTCAAACTCTGACACCGCCAAGCGACTACCGACCTCAGTACGTAATACAAATTTCACCTCGATACGACCTTACTGTCCCAGGCAAAAACGCACTCAAAGGCGCAAATGCAAACCGAAAAGAAAAACCGATTACACAAACTCACGCAAAAGCTACTTCTTCGTCACATGTAATTACAAATTAACCACTTTCCGATACTCTCCTTTCATTCTACTGTGGAAACTAGTATTTTTTTACGTCGCCACACGGTCCTATATCAAAGCAAACTACGCTCACTGGACCAGGCGGCGCGGCGCGGCGCGGCGCGTCTCTGCTCTTCGTGTGTCAAATCATGCTGCATAAACGTCCGTAACTCCTCGATGCCTTCACTTACAATTTTCAAACTCTGACACCGCCAAGCGACTACCGACCTCAGTACGTAATACAAATTTCACCTCGATACGACCTTACTGTCCCAGGCAATAACGCACTCAAAGGCGCAAATGCAAACCGAAAAGAAAAACCGATTACACAAACTCACGCAAAAGCTACTTCTTCGTCACATGTAATTACAAATTAACCACTTTCCGATACTCTCCTTTCATTCTACTGTGGAAACTAGTATTTTTTTACGTCGCCACACGGTCCTATATCAAAGCAAACTACGCTCACTGGACCAGGCGGCGCGGCGCGGCGCGGCGCGTCTCTGCTCTTCGTGTGTCAAATCATGCTGCATAAACGTCCGTAACTCCTCGATGCCTTCACTTACAATTTTCAAACTCTGACACCGCCAAGCGACTACCGACCTCAGTACGTAATACAAATTTCACCTCGATACGACCTTACTGTCCCAGGCAAAAACGCACTCAAAGGCGCAAATGCAAACCGAAAAGAAAAACCGATTACACAAACTCACGCAAAAGCTACTTCTTCGTCACATGTAATTACAAATTAACCACTTTCCGATACTCTCCTTTCATTCTACTGTGGAAACTAGTATTTTTTTACGTCGCCACACGGTCCTATATCAAAGCAAACTACGCTCACTGGACCAGGCGGCGCGGCGCGGCGCGGCGCGTCTCTGCTCTTCGTGTGTCAAATCATGCTGCATAAACGTCCGTAACTCCTCGATGCCTTCACTTACAATTTTCAAACTCTGACACCGCCAAGCGACTACCGACCTCAGTACGTAATACAAATTTCACCTCGATACGACCTTACTGTCCCAGGCAAAAACGCACTCAAAGGCGCAAATGCAAACCGAAAAGAAAAACCGATTACACAAACTCACGCAAAAGCTACTTCTTCGTCACATGTAATTACAAATTAACCACTTTCCGATACTCTCCTTTCATTCTACTGTGGAAACTAGTATTTTTTTACGTCGCCACACGGTCCTATATCAAAGCAAACTACGCTCACTGGACCAGGCGGCGCGGCGCGGCGCGGCGCGTCTCTGCTCTTCGTGTGTCAAATCATGCTGCATAAACGTCCGTAACTCCTCGATGCCTTCACTTACAATTTTCAAACTCTGACACCGCCAAGCGACTACCGACCTCAGTACGTAATACAAATTTCACCTCGATACGACCTTACTGTCCCAGGCAAAAACGCACTCAAAGGCGCAAATGCAAACCGAAAAGAAAAACCGATTACACAAACTCACGCAAAAGCTACTTCTTCGTCACATGTAATTACAAATTAACCACTTTCCGATACTCTCCTTTCATTCTACTGTGGAAACTAGTATTTTTTTACGTCGCCACACGGTCCTATATCAAAGCAAACTACGCTCACTGGACCAGGCGGCGCGGCGCGGCGCGGCGCGTCTCTGCTCTTCGTGTGTCAAATCATGCTGCATAAACGTCCGTAACTCCTCGATGCCTTCACTTACAATTTTCAAACTCTGACACCGCCAAGCGACTACCGACCTCAGTACGTAATACAAATTTCACCTCGATACGACCTTACTGTCCCAGGCAAAAACGCACTCAAAGGCGCAAATGCAAACCGAAAAGAAAAACCGATTACACAAACTCACGCAAAAGCTACTTCTTCGTCACATGTAATTACAAATTAACCACTTTCCGATACTCTCCTTTCATTCTACTGTGGAAACTAGTATTTTTTTACGTCGCCACACGGTCCTATATCAAAGCAAACTACGCTCACTGGACCAGGCGGCGCGGCGCGGCGCGGCGCGTCTCTGCTCTTCGTGTGTCAAATCATGCTGCATAAACGTCCGTAACTCCTCGATGCCTTCACTTACAATTTTCAAACTCTGACACCGCCAAGCGACTACCGACCTCAGTACGTAATACAAATTTCACCTCGATACGACCTTACTGTCCCAGGCAAAAACGCACTCAAAGGCGCAAATGCAAACCGAAAAGAAAAACCGATTACACAAACTCACGCAAAAGCTACTTCTTCGTCACATGTAATTACAAATTAACCACTTTCCGATACTCTCCTTTCATTCTACTGTGGAAACTAGTATTTTTTTACGTCGCCACACGGTCCTATATCAAAGCAAACTACGCTCACTGGACCAGGCGGCGCGGCGCGGCGCGGCGCGTCTCTGCTCTTCGTGTGTCAAATCATGCTGCATAAACGTCCGTAACTCCTCGATGCCTTCACTTACAATTTTCAAACTCTGACACCGCCAAGCGACTACCGACCTCAGTACGTAATACAAATTTCACCTCGATACGACCTTACTGTCCCAGGCAAAAACGCACTCAAAGGCGCAAATGCAAACCGAAAAGAAAAACCGATTACACAAACTCACGCAAAAGCTACTTCTTCGTCACATGTAATTACAAATTAACCACTTTCCGATACTCTCCTTTCATTCTACTGTGGAAACTAGTATTTTTTTACGTCGCCACACGGTCCTATATCAAAGCAAACTACGCTCACTGGACCAGGCGGCGCGGCGCGGCGCGGCGCGTCTCTGCTCTTCGTGTGTCAAATCATGCTGCATAAACGTCCGTAACTCCTCGATGCCTTCACTTACAATTTTCAAACTCTGACACCGCCAAGCGACTACCGACCTCAGTACGTAATACAAATTTCACCTCGATACGACCTTACTGTCCCAGGCAAAAACGCACTCAAAGGCGCAAATGCAAACCGAAAAGAAAAACCGATTACACAAACTCACGCAAAAGCTACTTCTTCGTCACATGTAATTACAAATTAACCACTTTCCGATACTCTCCTTTCATTCTACTGTGGAAACTAGTATTTTTTTACGTCGCCACACGGTCCTATATCAAAGCAAACTACGCTCACTGGACCAGGCGGCGCGGCGCGGCGCGGCGCGTCTCTGCTCTTCGTGTGTCAAATCATGCTGCATAAACGTCCGTAACTCCTCGATGCCTTCACTTACAATTTTCAAACTCTGACACCGCCAAGCGACTACCGACCTCAGTACGTAATACAAATTTCACCTCGATACGACCTTACTGTCCCAGGCAAAAACGCACTCAAAGGCGCAAATGCAAACCGAAAAGAAAAACCGATTACACAAACTCACGCAAAAGCTACTTCTTCGTCACATGTAATTACAAATTAACCACTTTCCGATACTCTCCTTTCATTCTACTGTGGAAACTAGTATTTTTTTACGTCGCCACACGGTCCTATATCAAAGCAAACTACGCTCACTGGACCAGGCGGCGCGGCGCGGCGCGGCGCGTCTCTGCTCTTCGTGTGTCAAATCATGCTGCATAAACGTCCGTAACTCCTCGATGCCTTCACTTACAATTTTCAAACTCTGACACCGCCAAGCGACTACCGACCTCAGTACGTAATACAAATTTCACCTCGATACGACCTTACTGTCCCAGGCAAAAACGCACTCAAAGGCGCAAATGCAAACCGAAAAGAAAAACCGATTACACAAACTCACGCAAAAGCTACTTCTTCGTCACATGTAATTACAAATTAACCACTTTCCGATACTCTCCTTTCATTCTACTGTGGAAACTAGTATTTTTTTACGTCGCCACACGGTCCTATATCAAAGCAAACTACGCTCACTGGACCAGGCGGCGCGGCGCGGCGCGGCGCGTCTCTGCTCTTCGTGTGTCAAATCATGCTGCATAAACGTCCGTAACTCCTCGATGCCTTCACTTACAATTTTCAAACTCTGACACCGCCAAGCGACTACCGACCTCAGTACGTAATACAAATTTCACCTCGATACGACCTTACTGTCCCAGGCAAAAACGCACTCAAAGGCGCAAATGCAAACCGAAAAGAAAAACCGATTACACAAACTCACGCAAAAGCTACTTCTTCGTCATATGTAATTACAAATTAACCACTTTCCGATACTCTCCTTTCATTCTACTGTGGAAACTAGTATTTTTTTACGTCGCCACACGGTCCTATATCAAAGCAAACTACGCTCACTGGACCAGGCGGCGCGGCGCGGCGCGGCGCGTCTCTGCTCTTCGTGTGTCAAATCATGCTGCATAAACGTCCGTAACTCCTCGATGCCTTCACTTACAATTTTCAAACTCTGACACCGCCAAGCGACTACCGACCTCAGTACGTAATACAAATTTCACCTCGATACGACCTTACTGTCCCAGGCAAAAACGCACTCAAAGGCGCAAATGCAAACCGAAAAGAAAAACCGATTACACAAACTCACGCAAAAGCTACTTCTTCGTCACATGTAATTACAAATTAACCACTTTCCGATACTCTCCTTTCATTCTACTGTGGAAACTAGTATTTTTTTACGTCGCCACACGGTCCTATATCAAAGCAAACTACGCTCACTGGACCAGGCGGCGCGGCGCGGCGCGGCGCGTCTCTGCTCTTCGTGTGTCAAATCATGCTGCATAAACGTCCGTAACTCCTCGATGCCTTCACTTACAATTTTCAAACTCTGACACCGCCAAGCGACTACCGACCTCAGTACGTAATACAAATTTCACCTCGATACGACCTTACTGTCCCAGGCAAAAACGCACTCAAAGGCGCAAATGCAAACCGAAAAGAAAAACCGATTACACAAACTCACGCAAAAGCTACTTCTTCGTCACATGTAATTACAAATTAACCACTTTCCGATACTCTCCTTTCATTCTACTGTGGAAACTAGTATTTTTTTACGTCGCCACACGGTCCTATATCAAAGCAAACTACGCTCACTGGACCAGGCGGCGCGGCGCGGCGCGGCGCGTCTCTGCTCTTCGTGTGTCAAATCATGCTGCATAAACGTCCGTAACTCCTCGATGCCTTCACTTACAATTTTCAAACTCTGACACCGCCAAGCGACTACCGACCTCAGTACGTAATACAAATTTCACCTCGATACGACCTTACTGTCCCAGGCAAAAACGCACTCAAAGGCGCAAATGCAAACCGAAAAGAAAAACCGATTACACAAACTCACGCAAAAGCTACTTCTTCGTCACATGTAATTACAAATTAACCACTTTCCGATACTCTCCTTTCATTCTACTGTGGAAACTAGTATTTTTTTACGTCGCCACACGGTCCTATATCAAAGCAAACTACGCTCACTGGACCAGGCGGCGCGGCGCGGCGCGGCGCGTCTCTGCTCTTCGTGTGTCAAATCATGCTGCATAAACGTCCGTAACTCCTCGATGCCTTCACTTACAATTTTCAAACTCTGACACCGCCAAGCGACTACCGACCTCAGTACGTAATACAAATTTCACCTCGATACGACCTTACTGTCCCAGGCAAAAACGCACTCAAAGGCGCAAATGCAAACCGAAAAGAAAAACCGATTACACAAACTCACGCAAAAGCTACTTCTTCGTCACATGTAATTACAAATTAACCACTTTCCGATACTCTCCTTTCATTCTACTGTGGAAACTAGTATTTTTTTACGTCGCCACACGGTCCTATATCAAAGCAAACTACGCTCACTGGACCAGGCGGCGCGGCGCGGCGCGGCGCGTCTCTGCTCTTCGTGTGTCAAATCATGCTGCATAAACGTCCGTAACTCCTCGATGCCTTCACTTACAATTTTCAAACTCTGACACCGCCAAGCGACTACCGACCTCAGTACGTAATACAAATTTCACCTCGATACGACCTTACTGTCCCAGGCAAAAACGCACTCAAAGGCGCAAATGCAAACCGAAAAGAAAAACCGATTACACAAACTCACGCAAAAGCTACTTCTTCGTCACATGTAATTACAAATTAACCACTTTCCGATACTCTCCTTTCATTCTACTGTGGAAACTAGTATTTTTTTACGTCGCCACACGGTCCTATATCAAAGCAAACTACGCTCACTGGACCAGGCGGCGCGGCGCGGCGCGGCGCGTCTCTGCTCTTCGTGTGTCAAATCATGCTGCATAAACGTCCGTAACTCCTCGATGCCTTCACTTACAATTTTCAAACTCTGACACCGCCAAGCGACTACCGACCTCAGTACGTAATACAAATTTCACCTCGATACGACCTTACTGTCCCAGGCAAAAACGCACTCAAAGGCGCAAATGCAAACCGAAAAGAAAAACCGATTACACAAACTCACGCAAAAGCTACTTCTTCGTCACATGTAATTACAAATTAACCACTTTCCGATACTCTCCTTTCATTCTACTGTGGAAACTAGTATTTTTTTACGTCGCCACACGGTCCTATATCAAAGCAAACTACGCTCACTGGACCAGGCGGCGCGGCGCGGCGCGGCGCGTCTCTGCTCTTCGTGTGTCAAATCATGCTGCATAAACGTCCGTAACTCCTCGATGCCTTCACTTACAATTTTCAAACTCTGACACCGCCAAGCGACTACCGACCTCAGTACGTAATACAAATTTCACCCCGATACGACCTTACTGTCCCAGGCAAAAACGCACTCAAAGGCGCAAATGCAAACCGAAAAGAAAAACCGATTACACAAACTCACGCAAAAGCTACTTCTTCGTCACATGTAATTACAAATTAACCACTTTCCGATACTCTCCTTTCATTCTACTGTGGAAACTAGTATTTTTTTACGTCGCCACACGGTCCTATATCAAAGCAAACTACGCTCACTGGACCAGGCGGCGCGGCGCGGCGCGGCGCGTCTCTGCTCTTCGTGTGTCAAATCATGCTGCATAAACGTCCGTAACTCCTCGATGCCTTCACTTACAATTTTCAAACTCTGACACCGCCAAGCGACTACCGACCTCAGTACGTCATACAAATTTCACCTCGATACGACCTTACTGTCCCAGGCAAAAACGCACTCAAAGGCGCAAATGCAAACCGAAAAGAAAAACCGATTACACAAACTCACGCAAAAGCTACTTCTTCGTCACATGTAATTACAAATTAACCACTTTCCGATACTCTCCTTTCATTCTACTGTGGAAACTAGTATTTTTTTACGTCGCCACACGGTCCTATATCAAAGCAAACTACGCTCACTGGACCAGGCGGCGCGGCGCGGCGCGGCGCGTCTCTGCTCTTCGTGTGTCAAATCATGCTGCATAAACGTCCGTAACTCCTCGATGCCTTCACTTACAATTTTCAAACTCTGACACCGCCAAGCGACTACCGACCTCAGTACGTAATACAAATTTCACCTCGATACGACCTTACTGTCCCAGGCAAAAACGCACTCAAAGGCGCAAATGCAAACCGAAAAGAAAAACCGATTACACAAACTCACGCAAAAGCTACTTCTTCGTCACATGTAATTACAAATTAACCACTTTCCGATACTCTCCTTTCATTCTACTGTGGAAACTAGTATTTTTTTACGTCGCCACACGGTCCTATATCAAAGCAAACTACGCTCACTGGGCCAGGCGGCGCGGCGCGGCGCGGCGCGTCTCTGCTCTTCGTGTGTCAAATCATGCTGCATAAACGTCCGTAACTCCTCGATGCCTTCACTTACAATTTTCAAACTCTGACACCGCCAAGCGACTACCGACCTCAGTACGTCATACAAATTTCACCTCGATACGACCTTACTGTCCCAGGCAAAAACGCACTCAAAGACGCAAATGCAAACCGAAAAGAAAAACCGATTACACAAACTCACGCAAAAGCTACTTCTTCGTCACATGTAATTACAAATTAACCACTTTCCGATACTCTCCTTTCATTCTACTGTGGAAACTAGTATTTTTTTACGTCGCCACACGGTCCTATATCAAAGCAAACTACGCTCACTGGGCCAGGCGGCGTGGCGCGGCGCGACTCTGCTCATCGTGTTTTTCAAAACATGCTGCATAAACGTCCGTAACTCCTCGATGCCTTCACTTACAATTTTCAAACTCTGACACCGCCAAGCGACTACCGACCTCAGTACGTCATACAAATTTCACCTCGATACGACCTTACTGTCCCAGGCAAAAACGCACTCAAAGACGCAAATGCAAACCGAAAAGAAAAACCGATTACACAAACTCACGCAAAAGCTACTTCTTCGTCACATGTAATTACAAATTAACCACTTTCCGATACTCTCCTTTCATTCTACTGTGGAAACTAGTATTTTTTTACGTCGCCACACGGTCCTATATCAAAGCAAACTACGCTCACTGGGCCAGGCGGCGCGGCGCGGCGCGGCGCGGCGCGTCTCTGCTCTTCGTGTGTCAAATCATGCTGCATAAACGTCCGTAACTCCTCGATGCCTTCACTTACAATTTTCAAACTCTGACACCGCCAAGCGACTACCGACCTCAGTACGTCATACAAATTTCACCTCGATACGACCTTACTGTCCCAGGCAAAAACGCACTCAAAGACGCAAATGCAAACCGAAAAGAAAAACCGATTACACAAACTCACGCAAAAGCTACTTCTTCGTCACATGTAATTACAAATTAACCACTTTCCGATACTCTCCTTTCATTCTACTGTGGAAACTAGTATTTTTTTACGTCGCCACACGGTCCTATATCAAAGCAAACTACGCTCACTGGGCCAGGCGGCGTGGCGCGGCGCGACTCTGCTCATCGTGTTTTTCAAAACATGCTGCATAAACGTCCGTAACTCCTCGATGCCTTCACTTACAATTTTCAAACTCTGACACCGCCAAGCGACTACCGACCTCAGTACGTCATACAAATTTCACCTCGATACGACCTTACTGTCCCAGGCAAAAACGCACTCAAAGACGCAAATGCAAACCGAAAAGAAAAACCGATTACACAAACTCACGCAAAAGCTACTTCTTCGTCACATGTAATTACAAATTAACCACTTTCCGATACTCTCCTTTCATTCTACTGTGGAAACTAGTATTTTTTTACGTCGCCACACGGTCCTATATCAAAGCAAACTACGCTCACTGGGCCAGGCGGCGTGGCGCGGCGCGACTCTGCTCATCGTGTTTTTCAAAACATGCTGCATAAACGTCCGTAACTCCTCGATGCCTTCACTTACAATTTTCAAACTCTGACACCGCCAAGCGACTACCGACCTCAGTACGTCATACAAATTTCACCTCGATACGACCTTACTGTCCCAGGCAAAAACGCACTCAAAGACGCAAATGCAAACCGAAAAGAAAAACCGATTACACAAACTCACGCAAAAGCTACTTCTTCGTCACATGTAATTACAAATTAACCACTTTCCGATACTCTCCTTTCATTCTACTGTGGAAACTAGTATTTTTTTACGTCGCCACACGGTCCTATATCAAAGCAAACTACGCTCACTGGGCCAGGCGGCGCGGCGCGGCGCGGCGCGGCGCGTCTCTGCTCTTCGTGTGTCAAATCATGCTGCATAAACGTCCGTAACTCCTCGATGCCTTCACTTACAATTTTCAAACTCTGACACCGCCAAGCGACTACCGACCTCAGTACGTCATACAAATTTCACCTCGATACGACCTTACTGTCCCAGGCAAAAACGCACTCAAAGACGCAAATGCAAACCGAAAAGAAAAACCGATTACACAAACTCACGCAAAAGCTACTTCTTCGTCACATGTAATTACAAATTAACCACTTTCCGATACTCTCCTTTCATTCTACTGTGGAAACTAGTATTTTTTTACGTCGCCACACGGTCCTATATCAAAGCAAACTACGCTCACTGGGCCAGGCGGCGCGGCGCGGCGCGGCGCGTCTCTGCTCTTCGTGTGTCAAATCATGCTGCATAAACGTCCGTAACTCCTCGATGCCTTCACTTACAATTTTCAAACTCTGACACCGCCAAGCGACTACCGACCTCAGTACGTCATACAAATTTCACCTCGATACGACCTTACTGTCCCAGGCAAAAACGCACTCAAAGACGCAAATGCAAACCGAAAAGAAAAACCGATTACACAAACTCACGCAAAAGCTACTTCTTCGTCACATGTAATTACAAATTAACCACTTTCCGATACTCTCCTTTCATTCTACTGTGGAAACTAGTATTTTTTTACGTCGCCACACGGTCCTATATCAAAGCAAACTACGCTCACTGGGCCAGGCGGCGTGGCGCGGCGCGACTCTGCTCATCGTGTTTTTCAAAACATGCTGCATAAACGTCCGTAACTCCTCGATGCCTTCACTTACAATTTTCAAACTCTGACACCGCCAAGCGACTACCGACCTCAGTACGTCATACAAATTTCACCTCGATACGACCTTACTGTCCCAGGCAAAAACGCACTCAAAGACGCAAATGCAAACCGAAAAGAAAAACCGATTACACAAACTCACGCAAAAGCTACTTCTTCGTCACATGTAATTACAAATTAACCACTTTCCGATACTCTCCTTTCATTCTACTGTGGAAACTAGTATTTTTTTACGTCGCCACACGGTCCTATATCAAAGCAAACTACGCTCACTGGGCCAGGCGGCGTGGCGCGGCGCGACTCTGCTCATCGTGTTTTTCAAAACATGCTGCATAAACGTCCGTAACTCCTCGATGCCTTCACTTACAATTTTCAAACTCTGACACCGCCAAGCGACTACCGACCTCAGTACGTCATACAAATTTCACCTCGATACGACCTTACTGTCCCAGGCAAAAACGCACTCAAAGACGCAAATGCAAACCGAAAAGAAAAACCGATTACACAAACTCACGCAAAAGCTACTTCTTCGTCACATGTAATTACAAATTAACCACTTTCCGATACTCTCCTTTCATTCTACTGTGGAAACTAGTATTTTTTTACGTCGCCACACGGTCCTGTATCAAAGCAAACTACGCTCACTGGGCCAGGCGGCGTGGCGCGGCGCGACTCTGCTCATCGTGTTTTTCAAAACATGCTGCATAAACGTCCGTAACTCCTCGATGCCTTCACTTACAATTTTCAAACTCTGACACCGCCAAGCGACTACCGACCTCAGTACGTCATACAAATTTCACCTCGATACGACCTTACTGTCCCAGGCAAAAACGCACTCAAAAACGCAAATGCAAACCGAAAAGAAAAACCGATTACACAAACTCACGCAAAAGCTACTTCTTCGTCACATGTAATTACAAATTAACCACTTTCCGATACTCTCCTTTCATTCTACTGTGGAAACTAGTATTTCTTTACGTCGCCACACGGTCCTATATCAAAGCAAACTACGCTCACTGGGCCAGGCGGCGCGGCGCGGCGCGGCGCGTCTCTGCTCTTCGTGTGTCAAATCATGCTGCATAAACGTCCGTAACTCCTCGATGCCTTCACTTACAATTTTCAAACTCTGACACCGCCAAGCGACTACCGACCTCAGTACGTCATACAAATTTCACCTCGATACGACCTTACTGTCCCAGGCAAAAACGCACTCAAAGACGCAAATGCAAACCGAAAAGAAAAACCGATTACACAAACTCACGCAAAAGCTACTTCTTCGTCACATGTAATTACAAATTAACCACTTTCCGATACTCTCCTTTCATTCTACTGTGGAAACTAGTATTTTTTTACGTCGCCACACGGTCCTATATCAAAGCAAACTACGCTCACTGGGCCAGGCGGCGCGGCGCGGCGCGGCGCGTCTCTGCTCTTCGTGTGTCAAATCATGCTGCATAAACGTCCGTAACTCCTCGATGCCTTCACTTACAATTTTCAAACTCTGACACCGCCAAGCGACTACCGACCTCAGTACGTCATACAAATTTCACCTCGATACGACCTTACTGTCCCAGGCAAAAACGCACTCAAAGACGCAAATGCAAACCGAAAAGAAAAACCGATTACACAAACTCACGCAAAAGCTACTTCTTCGTCACATGTAATTACAAATTAACCACTTTCCGATACTCTCCTTTCATTCTACTGTGGAAACTAGTATTTTTTTACGTCGCCACACGGTCCTATATCAAAGCAAACTACGCTCACTGGGCCAGGCGGCGCGGCGCGGCGCGGCGCGGCGCGTCTCTGCTCTTCGTGTGTCAAATCATGCTGCATAAACGTCCGTAACTCCTCGATGCCTTCACTTACAATTTTCAAATTCTGACACCGCCAAGCGACTACCGACCTCAGTACGTCATACAAATTTCACCTCGATACGACCTTACTGTCCCAGGCAAAAACGCACTCAAAGACGCAAATGCAAACCGAAAAGAAAAACCGATTACACAAACTCACGCAAAAGCTACTTCTTCGTCACATGTAATTACAAATTAACCACTTTCCGATACTCTCCTTTCATTCTACTGTGGAAACTAGTATTTTTTTACGTCGCCACACGGTCCTATATCAAAGCAAACTACGCTCACTGGGCCAGGCGGCGCGGCGCGGCGCGGCGCGTCTCTGCTCTTCGTGTGTCAAATCATGCTGCATAAACGTCCGTAACTCCTCGATGCCTTCACTTACAATTTTCAAACTCTGACACCGCCAAGCGACTACCGACCTCAGTACGTCATACAAATTTCACCTCGATACGACCTTACTGTCCCAGGCAAAAACGCACTCAAAGACGCAAATGCAAACCGAAAAGAAAAACCGATTACACAAACTCACGCAAAAGCTACTTCTTCGTCACATGTAATTACAAATTAACCACTTTCCGATACTCTCCTTTCATTCTACTGTGGAAACTAGTATTTTTTTACGTCGCCACACGGTCCTATATCAAAGCAAACTACGCTCACTGGGCCAGGCGGCGCGGCGCGGCGCGGCGCGGCGCGTCTCTGCTCTTCGTGTGTCAAATCATGCTGCATAAACGTCCGTAACTCCTCGATGCCTTCACTTACAATTTTCAAACTCTGACACCGCCAAGCGACTACCGACCTCAGTACGTCATACAAATTTCACCTCGATACGACCTTACTGTCCCAGGCAAAAACGCACTCAAAGACGCAAATGCAAACCGAAAAGAAAAACCGATTACACAAACTCACGCAAAAGCTACTTCTTCGTCACATGTAATTACAAATTAACCACTTTCCGATACTCTCCTTTCATTCTACTGTGGAAACTAGTATTTTTTTACGTCGCCACACGGTCCTATATCAAAGCAAACTACGCTCACTGGGCCAGGCGGCGTGGCGCGGCGCGACTCTGCTCATCGTGTTTTTCAAAACATGCTGCATAAACGTCCGTAACTCCTCGATGCCTTCACTTACAATTTTCAAACTCTGACACCGCCAAGCGACTACCGACCTCAGTACGTCATACAAATTTCACCTCGATACGACCTTACTGTCCCAGGCAAAAACGCACTCAAAGACGCAAATGCAAACCGAAAAGAAAAACCGATTACACAAACTCACGCAAAAGCTACTTCTTCGTCACATGTAATTACAAATTAACCACTTTCCGATACTCTCCTTTCATTCTACTGTGGAAACTAGTATTTTTTTACGTCGCCACACGGTCCTATATCAAAGCAAACTACGCTCACTGGGCCAGGCGGCGCGGCGCGGCGCGGCGCGGCGCGTCTCTGCTCTTCGTGTGTCAAATCATGCTGCATAAACGTCCGTAACTCCTCGATGCCTTCACTTACAATTTTCAAACTCTGACACCGCCAAGCGACTACCGACCTCAGTACGTCATACAAATTTCACCTCGATACGACCTTACTGTCCCAGGCAAAAACGCACTCAAAGACGCAAATGCAAACCGAAAAGAAAAACCGATTACACAAACTCACGCAAAAGCTACTTCTTCGTCACATGTAATTACAAATTAACCACTTTCCGATACTCTCCTTTCATTCTACTGTGGAAACTAGTATTTTTTTACGTCGCCACACGGTCCTATATCAAAGCAAACTACGCTCACTGGGCCAGGCGGCGTGGCGCGGCGCGACTCTGCTCATCGTGTTTTTCAAAACATGCTGCATAAACGTCCGTAACTCCTCGATGCCTTCACTTACAATTTTCAAACTCTGACACCGCCAAGCGACTACCGACCTCAGTACGTCATACAAATTTCACCTCGATACGACCTTACTGTCCCAGGCAAAAACGCACTCAAAGACGCAAATGCAAACCGAAAAGAAAAACCGATTACACAAACTCACGCAAAAGCTACTTCTTCGTCACATGTAATTACAAATTAACCACTTTCCGATACTCTCCTTTCATTCTACTGTGGAAACTAGTATTTTTTTACGTCGCCACACGGTCCTATATCAAAGCAAACTACGCTCACTGGGCCAGGCGGCGCGGCGCGGCGCGGCGCGGCGCGTCTCTGCTCTTCGTGTGTCAAATCATGCTGCATAAACGTCCGTAACTCCTCGATGCCTTCACTTACAATTTTCAAACTCTGACACCGCCAAGCGACTACCGACCTCAGTACGTCATACAAATTTCACCTCGATACGACCTTACTGTCCCAGGCAAAAACGCACTCAAAGACGCAAATGCAAACCGAAAAGAAAAACCGATTACACAAACTCACGCAAAAGCTACTTCTTCGTCACATGTAATTACAAATTAACCACTTTCCGATACTCTCCTTTCATTCTACTGTGGAAACTAGTATTTTTTTACGTCGCCACACGGTCCTATATCAAAGCAAACTACGCTCACTGGGCCAGGCGGCGCGGCGCGGCGCGGCGCGTCTCTGCTCTTCGTGTGTCAAATCATGCTGCATAAACGTCCGTAACTCCTCGATGCCTTCACTTACAATTTTCAAACTCTGACACCGCCAAGCGACTACCGACCTCAGTACGTCATACAAATTTCACCTCGATACGACCTTACTGTCCCAGGCAAAAACGCACTCAAAGACGCAAATGCAAACCGAAAAGAAAAACCGATTACACAAACTCACGCAAAAGCTACTTCTTCGTCACATGTAATTACAAATTAACCACTTTCCGATACTCTCCTTTCATTCTACTGTGGAAACTAGTATTTTTTTACGTCGCCACACGGTCCTATATCAAAGCAAACTACGCTCACTGGGCCAGGCGGCGCGGCGCGGCGCGGCGCGGCGCGTCTCTGCTCTTCGTGTGTCAAATCATGCTGCATAAACGTCCGTAACTCCTCGATGCCTTCACTTACAATTTTCAAACTCTGACACCGCCAAGCGACTACCGACCTCAGTACGTCATACAAATTTCACCTCGATACGACCTTACTGTCCCAGGCAAAAACGCACTCAAAGACGCAAATGCAAACCGAAAAGAAAAACCGATTACACAAACTCACGCAAAAGCTACTTCTTCGTCACATGTAATTACAAATTAACCACTTTCCGATACTCTCCTTTCATTCTACTGTGGAAACTAGTATTTTTTTACGTCGCCACACGGTCCTATATCAAAGCAAACTACGCTCACTGGGCCAGGCGGCGCGGCGCGGCGCGGCGCGTCTCTGCTCTTCGTGTGTCAAATCATGCTGCATAAACGTCCGTAACTCCTCGATGCCTTCACTTACAATTTTCAAACTCTGACACCGCCAAGCGACTACCGACCTCAGTACGTCATACAAATTTCACCTCGATACGACCTTACTGTCCCAGGCAAAAACGCACTCAAAGACGCAAATGCAAACCGAAAAGAAAAACCGATTACACAAACTCACGCAAAAGCTACTTCTTCGTCACATGTAATTACAAATTAACCACTTTCCGATACTCTCCTTTCATTCTACTGTGGAAACTAGTATTTTTTTACGTCGCCACACGGTCCTATATCAAAGCAAACTACGCTCACTGGGCCAGGCGGCGCGGCGCGGCGCGGCGCGGCGCGTCTCTGCTCTTCGTGTGTCAAATCATGCTGCATAAACGTCCGTAACTCCTCGATGCCTTCACTTACAATTTTCAAACTCTGACACCGCCAAGCGACTACCGACCTCAGTACGTCATACAAATTTCACCTCGATACGACCTTACTGTCCCAGGCAAAAACGCACTCAAAGACGCAAATGCAAACCGAAAAGAAAAACCGATTACACAAACTCACGCAAAAGCTACTTCTTCGTCACATGTAATTACAAATTAACCACTTTCCGATACTCTCCTTTCATTCTACTGTGGAAACTAGTATTTTTTTACGTCGCCACACGGTCCTATATCAAAGCAAACTACGCTCACTGGGCCAGGCGGCGCGGCGCGGCGCGGCGCGGCGCGTCTCTGCTCTTCGTGTGTCAAATCATGCTGCATAAACGTCCGTAACTCCTCGATGCCTTCACTTACAATTTTCAAACTCTGACACCGCCAAGCGACTACCGACCTCAGTACGTCATACAAATTTCACCTCGATACGACCTTACTGTCCCAGGCAAAAACGCACTCAAAGACGCAAATGCAAACCGAAAAGAAAAACCGATTACACAAACTCACGCAAAAGCTACTTCTTCGTCACATGTAATTACAAATTAACCACTTTCCGATACTCTCCTTTCATTCTACTGTGGAAACTAGTATTTTTTTACGTCGCCACGCGGTCCTATATCAAAGCAAACTACGCTCACTGGGCCAGGCGGCGTGGCGCGGCGCGACTCTGCTCATCGTGTTTTTCAAAACATGCTGCATAAACGTCCGTAACTCCTCGATGCCTTCACTTACAATTTTCAAACTCTGACACCGCCAAGCGACTACCGACCTCAGTACGTCATACAAATTTCACCTCGATACGACCTTACTGTCCCAGGCAAAAACGCACTCAAAGACGCAAATGCAAACCGAAAAGAAAAACCGATTACACAAACTCACGCAAAAGCTACTTCTTCGTCACATGTAATTACAAATTAACCACTTTCCGATACTCTCCTTTCATTCTACTGTGGAAACTAGTATTTTTTTACGTCGCCACACGGTCCTATATCAAAGCAAACTACGCTCACTGGGCCAGGCGGCGCGGCGCGGCGCGGCGCGGCGCGTCTCTGCTCTTCGTGTGTCAAATCATGCTGCATAAACGTCCGTAACTCCTCGATGCCTTCACTTACAATTTTCAAACTCTGACACCGCCAAGCGACTACCGACCTCAGTACGTCATACAAATTTCACCTCGATACGACCTTACTGTCCCAGGCAAAAACGCACTCAAAGACGCAAATGCAAACCGAAAAGAAAAACCGATTACACAAACTCACGCAAAAGCTACTTCTTCGTCACATGTAATTACAAATTAACCACTTTCCGATACTCTCCTTTCATTCTACTGTGGAAACTAGTATTTTTTTACGTCGCCACACGGTCCTATATCAAAGCAAACTACGCTCACTGGGCCAGGCGGCGTGGCGCGGCGCGACTCTGCTCATCGTGTTTTTCAAAACATGCTGCATAAACGTCCGTAACTCCTCGATGCCTTCACTTACAATTTTCAAACTCTGACACCGCCAAGCGACTACCGACCTCAGTACGTCATACAAATTTCACCTCGATACGACCTTACTGTCCCAGGCAAAAACGCACTCAAAGACGCAAATGCAAACCGAAAAGAAAAACCGATTACACAAACTCACGCAAAAGCTACTTCTTCGTCACATGTAATTACAAATTAACCACTTTCCGATACTCTCCTTTCATTCTACTGTGGAAACTAGTATTTTTTTACGTCGCCACACGGTCCTATATCAAAGCAAACTACGCTCACTGGGCCAGGCGGCGCGGCGCGGCGCGGCGCGGCGCGTCTCTGCTCTTCGTGTGTCAAATCATGCTGCATAAACGTCCGTAACTCCTCGATGCCTTCACTTACAATTTTCAAACTCTGACACCGCCAAGCGACTACCGACCTCAGTACGTCATACAAATTTCACCTCGATACGACCTTACTGTCCCAGGCAAAAACGCACTCAAAGACGCAAATGCAAACCGAAAAGAAAAACCGATTACACAAACTCACGCAAAAGCTACTTCTTCGTCACATGTAATTACAAATTAACCACTTTCCGATACTCTCCTTTCATTCTACTGTGGAAACTAGTATTTTTTTACGTCGCCACACGGTCCTATTTCAAAGCAAACTACGCTCACTGGGCCAGGCGGCGCGGCGCGGCGCGGCGCGGCGCGTCTCTGCTCTTCGTGTGTCAAATCATGCTGCATAAACGTCCGTAACTCCTCGATGCCTTCACTTACAATTTTCAAACTCTGACACCGCCAAGCGACTACCGACCTCAGTACGTCATACAAATTTCACCTCGATACGACCTTACTGTCCCAGGCAAAAACGCACTCAAAGACGCAAATGCAAACCGAAAAGAAAAACCGATTACACAAACTCACGCAAAAGCTACTTCTTCGTCACATGTAATTACAAATTAACCACTTTCCGATACTCTCCTTTCATTCTACTGTGGAAACTAGTATTTTTTTACGTCGCCACACGGTCCTATATCAAAGCAAACTACGCTCACTGGGCCAGGCGGCGTGGCGCGGCGCGACTCTGCTCATCGTGTTTTTCAAAACATGCTGCATAAACGTCCGTAACTCCTCGATGCCTTCACTTACAATTTTCAAACTCTGACACCGCCAAGCGACTACCGACCTCAGTACGTCATACAAATTTCACCTCGATACGACCTTACTGTCCCAGGCAAAAACGCACTCAAAGACGCAAATGCAAACCGAAAAGAAAAACTGATTACACAAACTCACGCAAAAGCTACTTCTTCGTCACATGTAATTACAAATTAACCACTTTCCGATACTCTCCTTTCATTCTACTGTGGAAACTAGTATTTTTTTACGTCGCCACACGGTCCTATATCAAAGCAAACTACGCTCACTGGGCCAGGCGGCGCGGCGCGGCGCGTCTCTGCTCTTCGTGTGTCAAATCATGCTGCAAAAACGTCCGTAACTCCTCGATGCCTTCACTTACAATTTTCAAACTCTGACACCGCCAAGCGACTACCGACCTCAGTACGTCATACAAATTTCACCTCGATACGACCTTACTGTCCCAGGCAAAAACGCACTCAAAGACGCAAATGCAAACCGAAAAGAAAAACCGATTACACAAACTCACGCAAAAGCTACTTCTTCGTCACATGTAATTACAAATTAACCACTTTCCGATACTCTCCTTTCATTCTACTGTGGAAACTAGTATTTTTTTACGTCGCCACACGGTCCTATATCAAAGCAAACTACGCTCACTGGGCCAGGCGGCGCGGCGCGGCGCGGCGCGGCGCGTCTCTGCTCTTCGTGTGTCAAATCATGCTGCATAAACGTCCGTAACTCCTCGATGCCTTCACTTACAATTTTCAAACTCTGACACCGCCAAGCGACTACCGACCTCAGTACGTCATACAAATTTCACCTCGATACGACCTTACTGTCCCAGGCAAAAACGCACTCAAAGACGCAAATGCAAACCGAAAAGAAAAACCGATTACACAAACTCACGCAAAAGCTACTTCTTCGTCACATGTAATTACAAATTAACCACTTTCCGATACTCTCCTTTCATTCTACTGTGGAAACTAGTATTTTTTTACGTCGCCACACGGTCCTATATCAAAGCAAACTACGCTCACTGGGCCAGGCGGCGCGGCGCGGCGCGGCGCGGCGCGTCTCTGCTCTTCGTGTGTCAAATCATGCTGCATAAACGTCCGTAACTCCTCGATGCCTTCACTTACAATTTTCAAACTCTGACACCGCCAAGCGACTACCGACCTCAGTACGTCATACAAATTTCACCTCGATACGACCTTACTGTCCCAGGCAAAAACGCACTCAAAGACGCAAATGCAAACCGAAAAGAAAAACCGATTACACAAACTCACGCAAAAGCTACTTCTTCGTCACATGTAATTACAAATTAACCACTTTCCGATACTCTCCTTTCATTCTACTGTGGAAACTAGTATTTTTTTACGTCGCCACACGGTCCTATATCAAAGCAAACTACGCTCACTGGGCCAGGCGGCGCGGCGCGGCGCGGCGCGGCGCGTCTCTGCTCTTCGTGTGTCAAATCATGCTGCATAAACGTCCGTAACTCCTCGATGCCTTCACTTACAATTTTCAAACTCTGACACCGCCAAGCGACTACCGACCTCAGTACGTCATACAAATTTCACCTCGATACGACCTTACTGTCCCAGGCAAAAACGCACTCAAAGACGCAAATGCAAACCGAAAAGAAAAACCGATTACACAAACTCACGCAAAAGCTACTTCTTCGTCACATGTAATTACAAATTAACCACTTTCCGATACTCTCCTTTCATTCTACTGTGGAAACTAGTATTTTTTTACGTCGCCACACGGTCCTATATCAAAGCAAACTACGCTCACTGGGCCAGGCGGCGCGGCGCGGCGCGGCGCGGCGCGTCTCTGCTCTTCGTGTGTCAAATCATGCTGCATAAACGTCCGTAACTCCTCGATGCCTTCACTTACAATTTTCAAACTCTGACACCGCCAAGCGACTACCGACCTCAGTACGTCATACAAATTTCACCTCGATACGACCTTACTGTCCCAGGCAAAAACGCACTCAAAGACGCAAATGCAAACCGAAAAGAAAAACCGATTACACAAACTCACGCAAAAGCTACTTCTTCGTCACATGTAATTACAAATTAACCACTTTCCGATACTCTCCTTTCATTCTACTGTGGAAACTAGTATTTTTTTACGTCGCCACACGGTCCTATATCAAAGCAAACTACGCTCACTGGGCCAGGCGGCGCGGCGCGGCGCGGCGCGGCGCGTCTCTGCTCTTCGTGTGTCAAATCATGCTGCATAAACGTCCGTAACTCCTCGATGCCTTCACTTACAATTTTCAAACTCTGACACCGCCAAGCGACTACCGACCTCAGTACGTCATACAAATTTCACCTCGATACGACCTTACTGTCCCAGGCAAAAACGCACTCAAAGACGCAAATGCAAACCGAAAAGAAAAACCGATTACACAAACTCACGCAAAAGCTACTTCTTCGTCACATGTAATTACAAATTAACCACTTTCCGATACTCTCCTTTCATTCTACTGTGGAAACTAGTATTTTTTTACGTCGCCACACGGTCCTATATCAAAGCAAACTACGCTCACTGGGCCAGGCGGCGCGGCGCGGCGCGGCGCGGCGCGTCTCTGCTCTTCGTGTGTCAAATCATGCTGCATAAACGTCCGTAACTCCTCGATGCCTTCACTTACAATTTTCAAACTCTGACACCGCCAAGCGACTACCGACCTCAGTACGTCATACAAATTTCACCTCGATACGACCTTACTGTCCCAGGCAAAAACGCACTCAAAGACGCAAATGCAAACCGAAAAGAAAAACCGATTACACAAACTCACGCAAAAGCTACTTCTTCGTCACATGTAATTACAAATTAACCACTTTCCGATACTCTCCTTTCATTCTACTGTGGAAACTAGTATTTTTTTACGTCGCCACACGGTCCTATATCAAAGCAAACTACGCTCACTGGGCCAGGCGGCGCGGCGCGGCGCGGCGCGGCGCGTCTCTGCTCTTCGTGTGTCAAATCATGCTGCATAAACGTCCGTAACTCCTCGATGCCTTCACTTACAATTTTCAAACTCTGACACCGCCAAGCGACTACCGACCTCAGTACGTCATACAAATTTCACCTCGATACGACCTTACTGTCCCAGGCAAAAACGCACTCAAAGACGCAAATGCAAACCGAAAAGAAAAACCGATTACACAAACTCACGCAAAAGCTACTTCTTCGTCACATGTAATTACAAATTAACCACTTTCCGATACTCTCCTTTCATTCTACTGTGGAAACTAGTATTTTTTTACGTCGCCACACGGTCCTATATCAAAGCAAACTACGCTCACTGGGCCAGGCGGCGCGGCGCGGCGCGGCGCGGCGCGTCTCTGCTCTTCGTGTGTCAAATCATGCTGCATAAACGTCCGTAACTCCTCGATGCCTTCACTTACAATTTTCAAACTCTGACACCGCCAAGCGACTACCGACCTCAGTACGTCATACAAATTTCACCTCGATACGACCTTACTGTCCCAGGCAAAAACGCACTCAAAGACGCAAATGCAAACCGAAAAGAAAAACCGATTACACAAACTCACGCAAAAGCTACTTCTTCGTCACATGTAATTACAAATTAACCACTTTCCGATACTCTCCTTTCATTCTACTGTGGAAACTAGTATTTTTTTACGTCGCCACACGGTCCTATATCAAAGCAAACTACGCTCACTGGGCCAGGCGGCGCGGCGCGGCGCGGCGCGGCGCGTCTCTGCTCTTCGTGTGTCAAATCATGCTGCATAAACGTCCGTAACTCCTCGATGCCTTCACTTACAATTTTCAAACTCTGACACCGCCAAGCGACTACCGACCTCAGTACGTCATACAAATTTCACCTCGATACGACCTTACTGTCCCAGGCAAAAACGCACTCAAAGACGCAAATGCAAACCGAAAAGAAAAACCGATTACACAAACTCACGCAAAAGCTACTTCTTCGTCACATGTAATTACAAATTAACCACTTTCCGATACTCTCCTTTCATTCTACTGTGGAAACTAGTATTTTTTTACGTCGCCACACGGTCCTATATCAAAGCAAACTACGCTCACTGGGCCAGGCGGCGCGGCGCGGCGCGGCGCGGCGCGTCTCTGCTCTTCGTGTGTCAAATCATGCTGCATAAACGTCCGTAACTCCTCGATGCCTTCACTTACAATTTTCAAACTCTGACACCGCCAAGCGACTACCGACCTCAGTACGTCATACAAATTTCACCTCGATACGACCTTACTGTCCCAGGCAAAAACGCACTCAAAGACGCAAATGCAAACCGAAAAGAAAAACCGATTACACAAACTCACGCAAAAGCTACTTCTTCGTCACATGTAATTACAAATTAACCACTTTCCGATACTCTCCTTTCATTCTACTGTGGAAACTAGTATTTTTTTACGTCGCCACACGGTCCTATATCAAAGCAAACTACGCTCACTGGGCCAGGCGGCGCGGCGCGGCGCGGCGCGGCGCGTCTCTGCTCTTCGTGTGTCAAATCATGCTGCATAAACGTCCGTAACTCCTCGATGCCTTCACTTACAATTTTCAAACTCTGACACCGCCAAGCGACTACCGACCTCAGTACGTCATACAAATTTCACCTCGATACGACCTTACTGTCCCAGGCAAAAACGCACTCAAAGACGCAAATGCAAACCGAAAAGAAAAACCGATTACACAAACTCACGCAAAAGCTACTTCTTCGTCACATGTAATTACAAATTAACCACTTTCCGATACTCTCCTTTCATTCTACTGTGGAAACTAGTATTTTTTTACGTCGCCACACGGTCCTATATCAAAGCAAACTACGCTCACTGGGCCAGGCGGCGCGGCGCGGCGCGGCGCGTCTCTGCTCTTCGTGTGTCAAATCATGCTGCATAAACGTCCGTAACTCCTCGATGCCTTCACTTACAATTTTCAAACTCTGACACCGCCAAGCGACTACCGACCTCAGTACGTCATACAAATTTCACCTCGATACGACCTTACTGTCCCAGGCAAAAACGCACTCAAAGACGCAAATGCAAACCGAAAAGAAAAACCGATTACACAAACTCACGCAAAAGCTACTTCTTCGTCACATGTAATTACAAATTAACCACTTTCCGATACTCTCCTTTCATTCTACTGTGGAAACTAGTATTTTTTTACGTCGCCACACGGTCCTATATCAAAGCAAACTACGCTCACTGGGCCAGGCGGCGCGGCGCGGCGCGGCGCGGCGCGTCTCTGCTCTTCGTGTGTCAAATCATGCTGCATAAACGTCCGTAACTCCTCGATGCCTTCACTTACAATTTTCAAAATCTGACACCGCCAAGCGACTACCGACCTCAGTACGTCATACAAATTTCACCTCGATACGACCTTACTGTCCCAGGCAAAAACGCACTCAAAGACGCAAATGCAAACCGAAAAGAAAAACCGATTACACAAACTCACGCAAAAGCTACTTCTTCGTCACATGTAATTACAAATTAACCACTTTCCGATACTCTCCTTTCATTCTACTGTGGAAACTAGTATTTTTTTACGTCGCCACACGGTCCTATATCAAAGCAAACTACGCTCACTGGGCCAGGCGGCGTGGCGCGGCGCGACTCTGCTCATCGTGTTTTTCAAAACATGCTGCATAAACGTCCGTAACTCCTCGATGCCTTCACTTACAATTTTCAAACTCTGACACCGCCAAGCGACTACCGACCTCAGTACGTCATACAAATTTCACCTCGATACGACCTTACTGTCCCAGGCAAAAACGCACTCAAAGACGCAAATGCAAACCGAAAAGAAAAACCGATTACACAAACTCACGCAAAAGCTACTTCTTCGTCACATGTAATTACAAATTAACCACTTTCCGATACTCTCCTTTCATTCTACTGTGGAAACTAGTATTTTTTTACGTCGCCACACGGTCCTATATCAAAGCAAACTACGCTCACTGGGCCAGGCGGCGCGGCGCGGCGCGGCGCGGCGCGTCTCTGCTCTTCGTGTGTCAAATCATGCTGCATAAACGTCCGTAACTCCTCGATGCCTTCACTTACAATTTTCAAACTCTGACACCGCCAAGCGACTACCGACCTCAGTACGTCATACAAATTTCACCTCGATACGACCTTACTGTCCCAGGCAAAAACGCACTCAAAGACGCAAATGCAAACCGAAAAGAAAAACCGATTACACAAACTCACGCAAAAGCTACTTCTTCGTCACATGTAATTACAAATTAACCACTTTCCGATACTCTCCTTTCATTCTACTGTGGAAACTAGTATTTTTTTACGTCGCCACACGGTCCTATATCAAAGCAAACTACGCTCACTGGGCCAGGCGGCGCGGCGCGGCGCGGCGCGTCTCTGCTCTTCGTGTGTCAAATCATGCTGCATAAACGTCCGTAACTCCTCGATGCCTTCACTTACAATTTTCAAACTCTGACACCGCCAAGCGACTACCGACCTCAGTACGTCATACAAATTTCACCTCGATACGACCTTACTGTCCCAGGCAAAAACGCACTCAAAGACGCAAATGCAAACCGAAAAGAAAAACCGATTACACAAACTCACGCAAAAGCTACTTCTTCGTCACATGTAATTACAAATTAACCACTTTCCGATACTCTCCTTTCATTCTACTGTGGAAACTAGTATTTTTTTACGTCGCCACACGGTCCTATATCAAAGCAAACTACGCTCACTGGGCCAGGCGGCGTGGCGCGGCGCGACTCTGCTCATCGTGTTTTTCAAAACATGCTGCATAAACGTCCGTAACTCCTCGATGCCTTCACTTACAATTTTCAAACTCTGACACCGCCAAGCGACTACCGACCTCAGTACGTCATACAAATTTCACCTCGATACGACCTTACTGTCCCAGGCAAAAACGCACTCAAAGACGCAAATGCAAACCGAAAAGAAAAACCGATTACACAAACTCACGCAAAAGCTACTTCTTCGTCACATGTAATTACAAATTAACCACTTTCCGATACTCTCCTTTCATTCTACTGTGGAAACTAGTATTTTTTTACGTCGCCACACGGTCCTATATCAAAGCAAACTACGCTCACTGGGCCAGGCGGCGCGGCGCGGCGCGGCGCGGCGCGTCTCTGCTCTTCGTGTGTCAAATCATGCTGCATAAACGTCCGTAACTCCTCGATGCCTTCACTTACAATTTTCAAACTCTGACACCGCCAAGCGACTACCGACCTCAGTACGTCATACAAATTTCACCTCGATACGACCTTACTGTCCCAGGCAAAAACGCACTCAAAGACGCAAATGCAAACCGAAAAGAAAAACCGATTACACAAACTCACGCAAAAGCTACTTCTTCGTCACATGTAATTACAAATTAACCACTTTCCGATACTCTCCTTTCATTCTACTGTGGAAACTAGTATTTTTTTACGTCGCCACACGGTCCTATATCAAAGCAAACTACGCTCACTGGGCCAGGCGGCGCGGCGCGGCGCGGCGCGTCTCTGCTCTTCGTGTGTCAAATCATGCTGCATAAACGTCCGTAACTCCTCGATGCCTTCACTTACAATTTTCAAACTCTGACACCGCCAAGCGACTACCGACCTCAGTACGTCATACAAATTTCACCTCGATACGACCTTACTGTCCCAGGCAAAAACGCACTCAAAGACGCAAATGCAAACCGAAAAGAAAAACCGATTACACAAACTCACGCAAAAGCTACTTCTTCGTCACATGTAATTACAAATTAACCACTTTCCGATACTCTCCTTTCATTCTACTGTGGAAACTAGTATTTTTTTACGTCGCCACACGGTCCTATATCAAAGCAAACTACGCTCACTGGGCCAGGCGGCGCGGCGCGGCGCGGCGCGTCTCTGCTCTTCGTGTGTCAAATCATGCTGCATAAACGTCCGTAACTCCTCGATGCCTTCACTTACAATTTTCAAACTCTGACACCGCCAAGCGACTACCGACCTCAGTACGTCATACAAATTTCACCTCGATACGACCTTACTGTCCCAGGCAAAAACGCACTCAAAGACGCAAATGCAAACCGAAAAGAAAAACCGATTACACAAACTCACGCAAAAGCTACTTCTTCGTCACATGTAATTACAAATTAACCACTTTCCGATACTCTCCTTTCATTCTACTGTGGAAACTAGTATTTTTTTACGTCGCCACACGGTCCTATATCAAAGCAAACTACGCTCACTGGGCCAGGCGGCGCGGCGCGGCGCGGCGCGTCTCTGCTCTTCGTGTGTCAAATCATGCTGCATAAACGTCCGTAACTCCTCGATGCCTTCACTTACAATTTTCAAACTCTGACACCGCCAAGCGACTACCGACCTCAGTACGTCATACAAATTTCACCTCGATACGACCTTACTGTCCCAGGCAAAAACGCACTCAAAGACGCAAATGCAAACCGAAAAGAAAAACCAATTACACAAACTCACGCAAAAGCTACTTCTTCGTCACATGTAATTACAAATTAACCACTTTCCGATACTCTCCTTTCATTCTACTGTGGAAACTAGTATTTTTTTACGTCGCCACACGGTCCTATATCAAAGCAAACTACGCTCACTGGGCCAGGCGGCGTGGCGCGGCGCGACTCTGCTCATCGTGTTTTTCAAAACATGCTGCATAAACGTCCGTAACTCCTCGATGCCTTCACTTACAATTTTCAAACTCTGACACCGCCAAGCGACTACCGACCTCAGTACGTCATACAAATTTCACCTCAATACGACCTTACTGTCCCAGGCAAAAACGCACTCAAAGACGCAAATGCAAACCGAAAAGAAAAACCGATTACACAAACTCACGCAAAAGCTACTTCTTCGTCACATGTAATTACAAATTAACCACTTTCCGATACTCTCCTTTCATTCTACTGTGGAAACTAGTATTTTTTTACGTCGCCACACGGTCCTATATCAAAGCAAACTACACTTACTGGGCCAGGCGGCGCGGCGCGGCGCGTCTCTTCTCATCGTCTCAAAATACGCTGCATAAACGTCCGTAACTCCTCGATGCCCTCACTTCAAATCTTAAAACGCTGACACCGCCAAGAGACCACCGACCTCAGTACGTCATACAAATTTCACCTCGATACGACCTTACTGTCCCAGGCAAAAACGCACTCAAAGACGCAAATACAAACCGAAAAACGGATTACACAAACTCGCGCAAAAGCTACTTTTTCGTCTGATGTACTTGCAAATTAAACACTTTCCGTTACTCTCCTTTCATTCCACTGTGGAAACTAGTATTTTTTTACGTCGCCAAACGGTCCTATATCAAAGCAAACTACACTTACTGGGCCAGGCGGCGCGGCGCGGCGCGTCTCTTCTCATCGTCTCAAAATACGCTGCATAAACGTCCGTAACTCCTCGATGCCCTCACTTCAAATCATAAAACGCTGACACCGCCAAGAGACCACCGACCTCAGTACGTCATACAAATTTCACCTCGATACGACCTTACTGTCCCAGGCAAAAACGCACTCAAAGACGCAAATACAAACCGAAAAACGGATTACACAAACTCGCGCAAAAGCTACTTTTTCGTCTGATGTACTTGCAAATAAAACACTTTCCGTTACTCTCCTTTCATTCCACTGTGGAAACTAGTATTTTTTTACGTCGCCAAACGGTCCTATATCAAAGCAAACTACACTTACTGGGCCAGGCGGCGCGGCGCGGCGCTTCTCTTCTCATCGTCTCAAAATACGCTGCATAAACGTCCGTAACTCCTCGATGCCCTCACTTCAAATCTTAAAACTTTGACACCGCCAAGAGACCACCGACCTCAGTACGTCATACAAATTTCACCTCGATACGACCTTACTGTCCCAGGCAAAAACGCACTCAAAGACGCAAATACAAACCGAAAAACGGATCACACAAACTCGCGCAAAAGCTGCGTTTTCGTCTTATGTAGTTACGAATTAAACACTTTCCGTTACTCTCCTTTCATTCCACTGTGGAAACTAGTATTTTTTTACGTCGCCAAACGGTCCTATATCAAAGCAAACTACACTTACTGGGCCAGGCGGCGCGGCGCGTCTCTTCTCATCGTCTCAAAATACGCTGCATAAACGTCCGTAACTCCTCGATGCCCTCACTTCAAATCTTAAAACTTTGACACCGCCAAGAGACCACCGACCTCAGTACGTCATACAAATTTCACCTCGATACGACCTTACTGTCCCAGGCAAAAACGCACTCAAAGACGCAAATACAAACCGAAAAACGGATTACACAAACTCGCGCAAAAGCTACTTTTTCGTCTGATGTACTTGCAAATTAAACACTTTCCGTTACTCTCCTTTCATTCCACTGTGGAAACTAGTATTTTTTTACGTCGCCAAACGGTCCTATATCAAAGCAAACTACACTTACTGGGCCAGGCGGCGCGGCGCGGCGCGTCTCTTCTCATCGTCTCAAAATACGCTGCATAAACGTCCGTAACTCCTCGATGCCCTCACTTCAAATCTTAAAACGCTGACACCGCCAAGAGACCACCGACCTCAGTACGTCATACAAATTTCACCTCGATACGACCTTACTGTCCCAGGCAAAAACGCACTCAAAGACGCAAATACAAACCGAAAAACGGATTACACAAACTCGCGCAAAAGCTACTTTTTCGTCTGATGTACTTGCAAATTAAACACTTTCCGTTACTCTCCTTTCATTCCACTGTGGAAACTAGTATTTTTTTTACGTCGCCAAACGGTCCTATATCAAAGCAAACTACACTTACTGGGCCAGGCGGCGCGGCGCGGCGCGTCTCTTCTCATCGTCTCAAAATACGCTGCATAAACGTCCGTAACTCCTCGATGCCCTCACTTCAAATCATAAAACGCTGACACCGCCAAGAGACCACCGACCTCAGTACGTCATACAAATTTCACCTCGATACGACCTTACTGTCCCAGGCAAAAACGCACTCAAAGACGCAAATACAAACCGAAAAACGGATTACACAAACTCGCGCAAAAGCTACTTTTTCGTCTGATGTACTTGCAAATAAAACACTTTCCGTTACTCTCCTTTCATTCCACTGTGGAAACTAGTATTTTTTTACGTCGCCAAACGGTCCTATATCAAAGCAAACTACACTTACTGGGCCAGGCGGCGCGGCGCGGCGCGTCTCTTCTCATCGTCTCAAAATACGCTGCATAAACGTCCGTAACTCCTCGATGCCCTCACTTCAAATCTTAAAACTTTGACACCGCCAAGAGACCACCGACCTCAGTACGTCATACAAATTTCACCTCGATACGACCTTACTGTCCCAGGCAAAAACGCACTCAAAGACGCAAATACAAACCGAAAAACGGATCACACAAACTCGCGCAAAAGCTGCGTTTTCGTCTTATGTAGTTACGAATTAAACACTTTCCGTTACTCTCCTTTCATTCCACTGTGGAAACTAGTATTTTTTTACGTCGCCAAACGGTCCTATATCAAAGCAAACTACACTTACTGGGCCAGGCGGCGCGGCGCGGCGCGTCTCTTCTCATCGTCTCAAAATACGCTGCATAAACGTCCGTAACTCCTCGATGCCCTCACTTCAAATCATAAAACGCTGACACCGCCAAGAGACCACCGACCTCAGTACGTCATACAAATTTCACCTCGATACGACCTTACTGTCCCAGGCAAAAACGCACTCAAAGACGCAAATACAAACCGAAAAACGGATTACACAAACTCGCGCAAAAGCTACTTTTTCGTCTGATGTACTTGCAAATAAAACACTTTCCGTTACTCTCCTTTCATTCCACTGTGGAAACTAGTATTTTTTTACGTCGCCAAACGGTCCTATATCAAAGCAAACTACACTTACTGGGCCAGGCGGCGCGGCGCGGCGCGTCTCTTCTCATCGTCTCAAAATACGCTGCATAAACGTCCGTAACTCCTCGATGCCCTCACTTCAAATCATAAAACGCTGACACCGCCAAGAGACCACCGACCTCAGTACGTCATACAAATTTCACCTCGATACGACCTTACTGTCCCAGGCAAAAACGCACTCAAAGACGCAAATACAAACCGAAAAACGGATTACACAAACTCGCGCAAAAGCTACTTTTTCGTCTGATGTACTTGCAAATTAAACACTTTCCGTTACTCTCCTTTCATTCCACTGTGGAAACTAGTATTTTTTTACGTCGCCAAACGGTCCTATATCAAAGCAAACTACACTTACTGGGCCAGGCGGCGCGGCGCGGCGCGTCTCTTCTCATCGTCTCAAAATACGCTGCATAAACGTCCGTAACTCCTCGATGCCCTCACTTCAAATCATAAAACGCTGACACCGCCAAGAGACCACCGACCTCAGTACGTCATACAAATTTCACCTCGATACGACCTTACTGTCCCAGGCAAAAACGCACTCAAAGACGCAAATACAAACCGAAAAACGGATTACACAAACTCGCGCAAAAGCTACTTTTTCGTCTGATGTACTTGCAAATAAAACACTTTCCGTTACTCTCCTTTCATTCCACTGTGGAAACTAGTATTTTTTTACGTCGCCAAACGGTCCTATATCAAAGCAAACTACACTTACTGGGCCAGGCGGCGCGGCGCGGCGCGTCTCTTCTCATCGTCTCAAAATACGCTGCATAAACGTCCGTAACTCCTCGATGCCCTCACTTCAAATCTTAAAACTTTGACACCGCCAAGAGACCACCGACCTCAGTACGTCATACAAATTTCACCTCGATACGACCTTACTGTCCCAGGCAAAAACGCACTCAAAGACGCAAATACAAACCGAAAAACGGATCACACAAACTCGCGCAAAAGCTGCGTTTTCGTCTTATGTAGTTACGAATTAAACACTTTCCGTTACTCTCCTTTCATTCCACTGTGGAAACTAGTATTTTTTTACGTCGCCAAACGGTCCTATATCAAAGCAAACTACACTTACTGGGCCAGGCGGCGCGGCGCGTCTCTTCTCATCGTCTCAAAATACGCTGCATAAACGTCCGTAACTCCTCGATGCCCTCACTTCAAATCTTAAAACTTTGACACCGCCAAGAGACCACCGACCTCAGTACGTCATACAAATTTCACCTCGATACGACCTTACTGTCCCAGGCAAAAACGCACTCAAAGACGCAAATACAAACCGAAAAACGGATTACACAAACTCGCGCAAAAGCTACTTTTTCGTCTGATGTACTTGCAAATTAAACACTTTCCGTTACTCTCCTTTCATTCCACTGTGGAAACTAGTATTTTTTTACGTCGCCAAACGGTCCTATATCAAAGCAAACTACACTTACTGGGCCAGGCGGCGCGGCGCGGCGCGTCTCTTCTCATCGTCTCAAAATACGCTGCATAAACGTCCGTAACTCCTCGATGCCCTCACTTCAAATCTTAAAACTTTGACACCGCCAAGAGACCACCGACCTCAGTACGTCATACAAATTTCACCTCGATACGACCTTACTGTCCCAGGCAAAAACGCACTCAAAGACGCAAATACAAACCGAAAAACGGATTACACAAACTCGCGCAAAAGCTGCGTTTTCGTCTTATGTAGTTACGAATTAAACACTTTCCGTTACTCTCCTTTCATTCCACTGTGGAAACTAGTATTTTTTTACGTCGCCAAACGGTCCTATATCAAAGCAAACTACACTTACTGGGCCAGGCGGCGCGGCGCGTCTCTTCTCATCGTCTCAAAATACGCTGCATAAACGTCCGTAACTCCTCGATGCCCTCACTTCAAATCTTAAAACGCTGACACCGCCAAGAGACCACCGACCTCAGTACGTCATACAAATTTCACCTCGATACGACCTTACTGTCCCAGGCAAAAACGCACTCAAAGACGCAAATACAAACCGAAAAACGGATTACACAAACTCGCGCAAAAGCTACTTTTTCGTCTGATGTACTTGCAAATTAAACACTTTCCGTTACTCTCCTTTCATTCCACTGTGGAAACTAGTATTTTTTTACGTCGCCAAACGGTCCTATATCAAAGCAAACTACACTTACTGGGCCAGGCGGCGCGGCGCGGCGCGTCTCTTCTCATCGTCTCAAAATACGCTGCATAAACGTCCGTAACTCCTCGATGCCCTCACTTCAAATCATAAAACGCTGACACCGCCAAGAGACCACCGACCTCAGTACGTCATACAAATTTCACCTCGATACGACCTTACTGTCCCAGGCAAAAACGCACTCAAAGACGCAAATACAAACCGAAAAACGGATTACACAAACTCGCGCAAAAGCTACTTTTTCGTCTGATGTACTTGCAAATAAAACACTTTCCGTTACTCTCCTTTCATTCCACTGTGGAAACTAGTATTTTTTTACGTCGCCAAACGGTCCTATATCAAAGCAAACTACACTTACTGGGCCAGGCGGCGCGGCGCGGCGCGTCTCTTCTCATCGTCTCAAAATACGCTGCATAAACGTCCGTAACTCCTCGATGCCCTCACTTCAAATCTTAAAACTTTGACACCGCCAAGAGACCACCGACCTCAGTACGTCATACAAATTTCACCTCGATACGACCTTACTGTCCCAGGCAAAAACGCACTCAAAGACGCAAATACAAACCGAAAAACGGATCACACAAACTCGCGCAAAAGCTGCGTTTTCGTCTTATGTAGTTACGAATTAAACACTTTCCGTTACTCTCCTTTCATTCCACTGTGGAAACTAGTATTTTTTTACGTCGCCAAACGGTCCTATATCAAAGCAAACTACACTTACTGGGCCAGGCGGCGCGGCGCGTCTCTTCTCATCGTCTCAAAATACGCTGCATAAACGTCCGTAACTCCTCGATGCCCTCACTTCAAATCTTAAAACTTTGACACCGCCAAGAGACCACCGACCTCAGTACGTCATACAAATTTCACCTCGATACGACCTTACTGTCCCAGGCAAAAACGCACTCAAAGACGCAAATACAAACCGAAAAACGGATTACACAAACTCGCGCAAAAGCTACTTTTTCGTCTGATGTACTTGCAAATTAAACACTTTCCGTTACTCTCCTTTCATTCCACTGTGGAAACTAGTATTTTTTTACGTCGCCAAACGGTCCTATATCAAAGCAAACTACACTTACTGGGCCAGGCGGCGCGGCGCGGCGCGTCTCTTCTCATCGTCTCAAAATACGCTGCATAAACGTCCGTAACTCCTCGATGCCCTCACTTCAAATCTTAAAACTTTGACACCGCCAAGAGACCACCGACCTCAGTACGTCATACAAATTTCACCTCGATACGACCTTACTGTCCCAGGCAAAAACGCACTCAAAGACGCAAATACAAACCGAAAAACGGATTACACAAACTCGCGCAAAAGCTACTTTCTCGTCTGATGTACTTGCAAATTAAACACTTTCCGTTACTCTCCTTTCATTCCACTGTGGAAACTAGTATTTTTTTACGTCGCCAAACGGTCCTATATCAAAGCAAACTACACTTACTGGGCCAGGCGGCGCGGCGCGTCTCTTCTCATCGTCTCAAAATACGCTGCATAAACGTCCGTAACTCCTCGATGCCCTCACTTCAAATCATAAAACGCTGACACCGCCAAGAGACCACCGACCTCAGTACGTCATACAAATTTCACCTCGATACGACCTTACTGTCCCAGGCAAAAACGCACTCAAAGACGCAAATACAAACCGAAAAACGGATTACACAAACTCGCGCAAAAGCTACTTTTTCGTCTGATGTACTTGCAAATTAAACACTTTCCGTTACTCTCCTTTCATTCCACTGTGGAAACTAGTATTTTTTTTACGTCGCCAAACGGTCCTATATCAAAGCAAACTACACTTACTGGGCCAGGCGGCGCGGCGCGGCGCGTCTCTTCTCATCGTCTCAAAATACGCTGCATAAACGTCCGTAACTCCTCGATGCCCTCACTTCAAATCTTAAAACTTTGACACCGCCAAGAGACCACCGACCTCAGTACGTCATACAAATTTCACCTCGATACGACCTTACTGTCCCAGGCAAAAACGCACTCAAAGACGCAAATACAAACCGAAAAACGGATTACACAAACTCGCGCAAAAGCTACTTTTTCGTCTGATGTACTTGCAAATTAAACACTTTCCGTTACTCTCCTTTCATTCCACTGTGGAAACTAGTATTTTTTTACGTCGCCAAACGGTCCTATATCAAAGCAAACTACACTTACTGGGCCAGGCGGCGCGGCGCGTCTCTTCTCATCGTCTCAAAATACGCTGCATAAACGTCCGTAACTCCTCGATGCCCTCACTTCAAATCTTAAAACGCTGACACCGCCAAGAGACCACCGACCTCAGTACGTCATACAAATTTCACCTCGATACGACCTTACTGTCCCAGGCAAAAACGCACTCAAAGACGCAAATACAAACCGAAAAACGGATTACACAAACTCGCGCAAAAGCTACTTTTTCGTCTGATGTACTTGCAAATTAAACACTTTCCGTTACTCTCCTTTCATTCCACTGTGGAAACTAGTATTTTTTTACGTCGCCAAACGGTCCTATATCAAAGCAAACTACACTTACTGGGCCAGGCGGCGCGGCGCGGCGCGTCTCTTCTCATCGTCTCAAAATACGCTGCATAAACGTCCGTAACTCCTCGATGCCCTCACTTCAAATCATAAAACGCTGACACCGCCAAGAGACCACCGACCTCAGTACGTCATACAAATTTCACCTCGATACGACCTTACTGTCCCAGGCAAAAACGCACTCAAAGACGCAAATACAAACCGAAAAACGGATTACACAAACTCGCGCAAAAGCTACTTTTTCGTCTGATGTACTTGCAAATAAAACACTTTCCGTTACTCTCCTTTCATTCCACTGTGGAAACTAGTATTTTTTTACGTCGCCAAACGGTCCTATATCAAAGCAAACTACACTTACTGGGCCAGGCGGCGCGGCGCGGCGCGTCTCTTCTCATCGTCTCAAAATACGCTGCATAAACGTCCGTAACTCCTCGATGCCCTCACTTCAAATCTTAAAACTTTGACACCGCCAAGAGACCACCGACCTCAGTACGTCATACAAATTTCACCTCGATACGACCTTACTGTCCCAGGCAAAAACGCACTCAAAGACGCAAATACAAACCGAAAAACGGATCACACAAACTCGCGCAAAAGCTGCGTTTTCGTCTTATGTAGTTACGAATTAAACACTTTCCGTTACTCTCCTTTCATTCCACTGTGGAAACTAGTATTTTTTTACGTCGCCAAACGGTCCTATATCAAAGCAAACTACACTTACTGGGCCAGGCGGCGCGGCGCGTCTCTTCTCATCGTCTCAAAATACGCTGCATAAACGTCCGTAACTCCTCGATGCCCTCACTTCAAATCTTAAAACTTTGACACCGCCAAGAGACCACCGACCTCAGTACGTCATACAAATTTCACCTCGATACGACCTTACTGTCCCAGGCAAAAACGCACTCAAAGACGCAAATACAAACCGAAAAACGGATTACACAAACTCGCGCAAAAGCTACTTTTTCGTCTGATGTACTTGCAAATTAAACACTTTCCGTTACTCTCCTTTCATTCCACTGTGGAAACTAGTATTTTTTTACGTCGCCAAACGGTCCTATATCAAAGCAAACTACACTTACTGGGCCAGGCGGCGCGGCGCGGCGCGTCTCTTCTCATCGTCTCAAAATACGCTGCATAAACGTCCGTAACTCCTCGATGCCCTCACTTCAAATCTTAAAACTTTGACACCGCCAAGAGACCACCGACCTCAGTACGTAATACAAATTTCACCTCGATACGACCTTACTGTCCCAGGCAAAAACGCACTCAAAGACGCAAATACAAACCGAAAAACGGATTACACAAACTCGCGCAAAAGCTACTTTTTCGTCTGATGTACTTGCAAATTAAACACTTTCCGTTACTCTCCTTTCATTCCACTGTGGAAACTAGTATTTTTTTACGTCGCCAAACGGTCCTATATCAAAGCAAACTACACTTACTGGGCCAGGCGGCGCGGCGCGTCTCTTCTCATCGTCTCAAAATACGCTGCATAAACGTCCGTAACTCCTCGATGCCCTCACTTCAAATCTTAAAACGCTGACACCGCCAAGAGACCACCGACCTCAGTACGTCATACAAATTTCACCTCGATACGACCTTACTGTCCCAGGCAAAAACGCACTCAAAGACGCAAATACAAACCGAAAAACGGATTACACAAACTCGCGCAAAAGCTACTTTTTCGTCTGATGTACTTGCAAATTAAACACTTTCCGTTACTCTTCTTTCATTCCACTGTGGAAACTAGTATTTTTTTACGTCGCCAAACGGTCCTATATCAAAGCAAACTACACTTACTGGGCCAGGCGGCGCGGCGCGTCTCTTCTCATCGTCTCAAAATACGCTGCATAAACGTCCGTAACTCCTCGATGCCCTCACTTCAAATCTTAAAACGCTGACACCGCCAAGAGACCACCGACCTCAGTACGTCATACAAATTTCACCTCGATACGACCTTACTGTCCCAGGCAAAAACGCACTCAAAGACGCAAATACAAACCGAAAAACGGATTACACAAACTCGCGCAAAAGCTACTTTTTCGTCTGATGTACTTGCAAATTAAACACTTTCCGTTACTCTCCTTTCATTCCACTGTGGAAACTAGTATTTTTTTACGTCGCCAAACGGTCCTATATCAAAGCAAACTACACTTACTGGGCCAGGCGGCGCGGCGCGTCTCTTCTCATCGTCTCAAAATACGCTGCATAAACGTCCGTAACTCCTCGATGCCCTCACTTCAAATCTTAAAACGCTGACACCGCCAAGAGACCACCGACCTCAGTACGTCATACAAATTTCACCTCGATACGACCTTACTGTCCCAGGCAAAAACGCACTCAAAGACGCAAATACAAACCGAAAAACGGATTACACAAACTCGCGCAAAAGCTACTTTTTCGTCTGATGTACTTGCAAATTAAACACTTTCCGTTACTCTCCTTTCATTCCACTGTGGAAACTAGTATTTTTTTACGTCGCCAAACGGTCCTATATCAAAGCAAACTACACTTACTGGGCCAGGCGGCGCGGCGCGTCTCTTCTCATCGTCTCAAAATACGCTGCATAAACGTCCGTAACTCCTCGATGCCCTCACTTCAAATCTTAAAACGCTGACACCGCCAAGAGACCACCGACCTCAGTACGTCATACAAATTTCACCTCGATACGACCTTACTGTCCCAGGCAAAAACGCACTCAAAGACGCAAATACAAACCGAAAAACGGATTACACAAACTCGCGCAAAAGCTACTTTTTCGTCTGATGTACTTGCAAATTAAACACTTTCCGTTACTCTCCTTTCATTCCACTGTGGAAACTAGTATTTTTTTACGTCGCCAAACGGTCCTATATCAAAGCAAACTACACTTACTGGGCCAGGCGGCGCGGCGCGGCGCGTCTCTTCTCATCGTCTCAAAATACGCTGCATAAACGTCCGTAACTCCTCGATGCCCTCACTTCAAATCATAAAACGCTGACACCGCCAAGAGACCACCGACCTCAGTACGTCATACAAATTTCACCTCGATACGACCTTACTGTCCCAGGCAAAAACGCACTCAAAGACGCAAATACAAACCGAAAAACGGATTACACAAACTCGCGCAAAAGCTACTTTTTCGTCTGATGTACTTGCAAATAAAACACTTTCCGTTACTCTCCTTTCATTCCACTGTGGAAACTAGTATTTTTTTACGTCGCCAAACGGTCCTATATCAAAGCAAACTACACTTACTGGGCCAGGCGGCGCGGCGCGGCGCGTCTCTTCTCATCGTCTCAAAATACGCTGCATAAACGTCCGTAACTCCTCGATGCCCTCACTTCAAATCTTAAAACTTTGACACCGCCAAGAGACCACCGACCTCAGTACGTCATACAAATTTCACCTCGATACGACCTTACTGTCCCAGGCAAAAACGCACTCAAAGACGCAAATACAAACCGAAAAACGGATCACACAAACTCGCGCAAAAGCTGCGTTTTCGTCTTATGTAGTTACGAATTAAACACTTTCCGTTACTCTCCTTTCATTCCACTGTGGAAACTAGTATTTTTTTACGTCGCCAAACGGTCCTATATCAAAGCAAACTACACTTACTGGGCCAGGCGGCGCGGCGCGTCTCTTCTCATCGTCTCAAAATTCGCTGCATAAACGTCCGTAACTCCTCGATGCCCTCACTTCAAATCTTAAAACTTTGACACCGCCAAGAGACCACCGACCTCAGTACGTCATACAAATTTCACCTCGATACGACCTTACTGTCCCAGGCAAAAACGCACTCAAAGACGCAAATACAAACCGAAAAACGGATTACACAAACTCGCGCAAAAGCTACTTTTTCGTCTGATGTACTTGCAAATTAAACACTTTCCGTTACTCTCCTTTCATTCCACTGTGGAAACTAGTATTTTTTTACGTCGCCAAACGGTCCTATATCAAAGCAAACTACACTTACTGGGCCAGGCGGCGCGGCGCGTCTCTTCTCATCGTCTCAAAATACGCTGCATAAACGTCCGTAACTCCTCGATGCCCTCACTTCAAATCTTAAAACTTTGACACCGCCAAGAGACCACCGACCTCAGTACGTCATACAAATTTCACCTCGATACGACCTTACTGTCCCAGGCAAAAACGCACTCAAAGACGCAAATACAAACCGAAAAACGGATTACACAAACTCGCGCAAAAGCTACTTTTTCGTCTGATGTACTTGCAAATTAAACACTTTCCGTTACTCTCCTTTCATTCCACTGTGGAAACTAGTATTTTTTTACGTCGCCAAACGGTCCTATATCAAAGCAAACTACACTTACTGGGCCAGGCGGCGCGGCGCGTCTCTTCTCATCGTCTCAAAATACGCTGCATAAACGTCCGTAACTCCTCGATGCCCTCACTTCAAATCTTAAAACGCTGACACCGCCAAGAGACCACCGACCTCAGTACGTCATACAAATTTCACCTCGATACGACCTTACTGTCCCAGGCAAAAACGCACTCAAAGACGCAAATACAAACCGAAAAACGGGTTACACAAACTCGCGCAAAAGCTACTTTTTCGTCTGATGTACTTGCAAATTAAACACTTTCCGTTACTCTCCTTTCATTCCACTGTGGAAACTAGTATTTTTTTACGTCGCCAAACGGTCCTATATCAAAGCAAACTACACTTACTGGGCCAGGCGGCGCGGCGCGGCGCGTCTCTTCTCATCGTCTCAAAATACGCTGCATAAACGTCCGTAACTCCTCGATGCCCTCACTTCAAATCATAAAACGCTGACACCGCCAAGAGACCACCGACCTCAGTACGTCATACAAATTTCACCTCGATACGACCTTACTGTCCCAGGCAAAAACGCACTCAAAGACGCAAATACAAACCGAAAAACGGATTACACAAACTCGCGCAAAAGCTACTTTTTCGTCTGATGTACTTGCAAATTAAACACTTTCCGTTACTCTCCTTTCATTCCACTGTGGAAACTAGTATTTTTTTACGTCGCCAAACGGTCCTATATCAAAGCAAACTACACTTACTGGGCCAGGCGGCGCGGCGCGGCGCGTCTCTTCTCATCGTCTCAAAATACGCTGCATAAACGTCCGTAACTCCTCGATGCCCTCACTTCAAATCTTAAAACTTTGACACCGCCAAGAGACCACCGACCTCAGTACGTCATACAAATTTCACCTCGATACGACCTTACTGTCCCAGGCAAAAACGCACTCAAAGACGCAAATATTTCTTGTCATTTTAGTAGGCATTTCAGTAAATATCATAAATTACGAGCTCCACAGTATGCTTTCAACAAGGAAATGTCAGTAGCGCGGACAATGGCCTTCCCTTTCTTTTTTTTCTACCTGTGCTTCTGATGAGGCACTCACTAATGACTTGTTCTCCCGGCGTCTGACACAGCTGCGTGCCCACGACGCATTACGTGCAGGTGGTCACTTAACTTTCTTACGGAAATATTTACGACGACAGCAGTTTTCGCTACAGTGACAGTCTCATATAAAAATTTCACAGGTCGAAAATTTGCGTTACAAATGTGTAGAAACAAAACCGTATAAATATAAGTGTCCAAATAAAATATTCGTCAGCATTGTGATACAGTCACGCATTTACGCACATTTCATAACTCTTAAAGTACGATTCTTGGTTTCCAACAACCTTTTCCACAAATCAGAGTCACCACTACTCATTATTCCTTACCTTATTACATATACATATTCGTCGACACTTCTTCAATATTTCATCATGAGAAATACGTAGCATAATAAACATTCCTCAACACCATAACACACATCGTCATCGTAATAATAACATCATAACACCTCAGTCAAATCTCAAAAACGTCGTAGCTTTCTGCAATAATTTCAAAACCTAAAAAAAACTCTCTGCTCATGTCAAAAGTGTCATCTGCCTCAAACGTACTTTAAAATCATGATCTCATACCAAATACATCATTCAAAGCTCTCATAGTATCACAATGATTCCAAAAAAATATGAACAGTTTACAAAGTACAGACAAAATACAGTTTCATAAGTATGAAGTTACCCAACTGTGTATTGCGTAAACATGTGTCACTGATGTAGTAAAAAAATGTTTATCTCTCAGTTAAATGATCAGATTGCTGTGTAATTTGTGTGTTAGAGAAATATGGTACCGATGTGTAAAGTTGTATAAGCAAATACCATATTAGCTAGGGTTCCTTGTGGTTGCCACACACATGGTACACAAAGTAAGCGTGTACCCCCCTCTTTGAACATCAGTTAATTCATTACTCGGTGGCGCTAACACACTGCTTTCATTTTCACTGTCATTTCTCAGTTTACTTTGGAGCCTAGTATTACGTTTTTCACACGCCATAATTGTCACAGTATTTCACACGACAACACAGGAAAACACAATTTGAAGATCAAAAATAAGAGAACACATTAACATAGCACTGAAAATAATATTTAGTTAATTGCAAGCGCAGCTGCGAAAAACTTGCTGCAAATCTACATGCATGCCACAACTGTTTTACTGTACAACAATGAAAAACTACAACTACAAAGGAAATTCTCTCTATAATTACGCGCTAGCAATAAACAAAATCTACACTAATTACACAAACTACAAGAAAAAATCAGAAGATTCCAGTGAGGTATCCTCGGCTAAGGGTCGACATATGAAAGTCCCCTTTAAACAATTTATACAAGACTGTGCTTAACCTGACACACAATATTTTGTTAGCGCAACGCAATCTGACTTTCAAAATTCCCTACAAAATAATGGCCCTGACTAACATTAAACTATACCTTTCACAAATCACTAAATCACAAAAATCTTCGCTGCTCAAGCTACTGCAATACAGCGAGCGCCACTACTGCCAGCTAAATAAAAGATTCAAACTACTAAAGGCACTAACTACTGATAGGGATAGTTAGCAAATGAAAGATATTAATAGAGAACAAACAATGTATTTACCTTAATATCATCACAAGTCATAATATATATATCAGTTCATGACAAATTACAAAACTCCGCCATCTCTCTCCCCACATCCACCACTGCTGGCGGCTCACCTCCAACTGCGCAACGCTACGCGCTGTTAACACCCAGCTGCCCCTCTACAATGGCAGACAACAATGCAAACTAGCCACAGACTGCACACAGCACAGCCAGTGATTTCATTTTCATACAGAGATGGCGTTACCAATAAAAAAACCTAAACAGCCTACTTACAATCTGAAAGCTACCTTGAGCAGTTAAACAGAGAACCTACTCGTGGAGATAACATATTAGACCTTCTGGTGACAAACAGACCCGAACTATTTGAAACAGTTAACGCAGAACAGGGAATCAGCGATCATAAAGCGGTTACTGCATCGATGATTTCAGCCGTAAATAGAAATATTAAAAAAGGTAGGAAGATTTTTCTGTTTAGCAAAAGTGACAAAAAGCAGATTTCAGAGTACCTGATGGCTCAACACAAAAGTTTTATCTCAGGTACAGATAGTGTTGAGGATCAGTGGACAAAGTTCAAAACCGTCGTACATTATGCGTTAGATGATTATGTGCCAAGCAAGATCGTAAGAGATGGAAAAGAGCCACCGTGGTACAGCAACTGAGTTAGAAAACTGCTGCGGAAGTAAAGGGAACTTCACAGCAAACATAAACATAGCCAAAGCCTTGCAGACAAACAAAAATTACGCGAAGCGAAATGTAGTGTGAGGAGGGCTATGCGAGAGACGTTCAATGAATTCTAAATTAAAGTTCTATGTACTGACTTGGCACAAAATCCTAAGAAATTTTGGTCTGATGTCAAAGTGGTAGGTGGATCAAAACAAAATGTCCAGACAGTCTGTGACCAAAATGGTAATGAAACAGAGGATGACAGACTAAAGGCCGAAATACTAAATGTCTTTTTTCAAAGCTGTTTCACAGAGGAAGACTGCACTGTAGTTCCTTCTCTAGATTGTCGCACAGATGACCACGAAATAGACGACAGAGGGACAGAGAAACAATTAAAATCGCTCAAAAGAGGAAAGGCCGCTGGACCTGATGGGATACCAGTTCGATTTTACACAGAGTACGAGAAGGAACTTGCCCCTCTTCTTGCAGCGGTGTACTGTAGGTCTCTAGAAGAGCGTTGCGTTCCAAAGGATTGGAAAAGGGCACAGGTCATCCCCGTTTTCAAGAAGGGACGTCGAACAGTTGTATTGAACGTCTATCAGTTGTAGAATTTTGGCACACATATTATGTTCCAGTATAATGACTTTTCTGGAGACTAGAAATCTACTCTGTAGGAATCAGCATGGGTTTCGAAAAAGACGATCGTTTGAAACCCAGCTCGCGTTATTCGTCCACGAGACTCAGAGGGCCATAGACACGGGTTCCTAGGTAGATGCCGTGTTTCTTGGCTTCCACAAGGCGTTCGATACAGTTCCCCACAGTCGTTTAATGAACAAAGTAAGAGCATATGGACTATCAGAACAATTGTGTGATTGGATTGAAGAGTTCCTAGATAACAGAACGCATCATGTCATTGTCAATGGAGAGAAGTCTTCCGAAGTATTTCAGGTGTGCCACAGAGGAGTGGCGTAGGACCGTTGCTATTAACACTATACATAAATGACCTTGTGGATGACATCCGAAGTTCACTGAGGCTTTTTGCGGATGATGCTGTGGTATATCGAGAGGTTGTAACAATGGAAAATTGTACTTAAATGCAGGAGGATCTGCAGCGAATTGACGCATGGTGCAGGGAATGGCAATTCAATCTAAATGTAGACAAGTGTAATGTGCTGCAAATACATAGAAAGAAAGATCCCTTATCATTTAGCTACAATATAGCAGGTCAGCAACTGGAAGCAGTTAATTCCATAAATTATATGTGAGTACGCATTAAGAGTGATTTAAAATGGAATGATCATATAAAGTTGATCGTCAGTAAAGCAGATGCTATACTGAGATTCATTGGAAGAAGCCTAAGGAAATGCAATCCGAAAACAAAGGAAGTAGGTTACAGTACACTTGTTCGCCCACTTTTGAATACTGCGCAGCAGTGTGGGATCCGTACCAGATAGGGTTGATAGAAGAGATAGAGAAGATCCAATGGAGAGCAGCGCACTTTGTTACAGGATCATTTACTAATTGCGAAAGAGTTACGGAGATGATAGACAAACTCCAGTGGAAGACGCTCAGTAGCTCAGTACGGGCTTTTGTTGAAGTTTCGAGAACATACCTTCCCCGAGGAGTCAAGCTGTATATTGCTGCCTCCTACGTATATCTCGCGAAGAGACCATGAGGATAAAATCAGAGAGATTAGAGCCCACACAGAGGCATACCGACAATCCTTCTTTCCACGAACAGTATGAGACTGGAATAGAAGGGAGAACAGATAGAGGGACTCAAGATACCCTCCGCCACACACCGTGAGGTGGCTTACGGAGTATGGATGTAGATGTAGATATATGTACTGTGCTGTTTGACTTCACGTTACATGTACGAATGATGTAAAATGGACGATTTTTGTACGGTGCAGGATAGGAATTGTATGTTTACTACATCGACACAGTATGCAGCGATATATTGATGGGTTGGAGATTCGCTTCATGTTCTAATATTCAAGCTCCTGTCCTGGGTGGGAGGGCAGTGTAACTGAGTAGGAATCTTTCTGTATATGTAGGGTACACTGTGATATATTGATGGGTTTCGGGTCAGTTTCACATTCTAATATTGAAGGTCCTGTCCTCTGTGGGAGAGCAGTGTAATTGAATAAGTGTCTTTCCATATTTGACGATATGTAGGGTAGTTTGTAAGATTTAATTGCTGGTGCAATATAGCGATCTGTGTAAAATAACTGCTGAAAGTCTGGTCTGCAGAAAGAAAGAAAAAAAGGTAGAGGATGCTTCCACACCTGCAGCATCAGTAATTCATAGTGTGAATTCGATAAGAGCCAACCATAGTTCTCTACTTATTTACATCCTTTTTGTTAGGATATAGGAATCTCTACACAGCGGTGAGAACGTTTGTGTATGTTGAAAGCAGGAAGGGTAAGACATAATGGTTGGGGTGCCATGTTAGGACCACGAGGAAGACCGCATTCGACGTTATGCTGAGTTATTTTCGTAAAAAGGTTCTGTTAGGGCAAGACTTTCCTTGCATACAAGCTGGGACATCAAGAAAGCGAGCATTAACTCTTTCTGGGTCACTATACATTTTCCGAGAGGTCGACCTGGCAGTTATTTTGCATAGCCATGTGACATCAGTATAACATTGAGAACCTTGTTAGATGCGCTTGTGATGGTTTGTAGCTACACATGCGCACTTCACGGTATTGCATCAGTCATGCTGGGTGGTTAAGCATGGTTACATGCATCTCACATGTCGTGCTAGGAACAATGCACCCTGTGCTATATGGTGACGGTAGTATCCTCAGGTATCGCATCATTAATGGGAAAACACGTTTGCTACCCAGAGGTGTCTTGCATATGGGAATGGTATGAGTGCATGCTGGAGTTCTGTGATGTTAGTACAACACTTGGAGAACTCTAAATGTATACTCGAAAATATTCGCAACTTTCACCCGGTCAGTGTAGGCAGCAACAGTGAGGGAGTGATAGGTCACACTGGCTTGCATCTGGTGGTGACTCATGGCAGTGCGGAGGTGCATGCGCCCATGGGGTGTCTTCACTGTGCAATTAGGGCTTCACTCCCATCAGGTCGTGTCAGCAACAGTGTCTAGGTGATCACTTGTTTTTGGGAGGAATTCTTTAGGTGTCAAGTATGAAATGGATGTCGCTGCCTCATGCTTGAGGGCACGTGTGCATGGTTTGACAGCACCCTCTGGTGGCAGTACTGTGTGATAGGTCAGTTGAACTCTAGATCTTGTGATGGACACACTTTCTGCAAAATAGAAACTTATGTACAGCTCAGACAGAGTCCTTTTCCCACCATTTTCCTCCCCCCCCCCCTAGACCATCATCTTGGATTACATCATAGGATGTATGACAACACACTCTGGTGGTGGTACTGTGTATTAGACCCAGACCTTGTGGTGGACACACTGTTTCCTGCCATCTTGGATAACAGTACTTGCATCATCATGGTGGTCATCTTGGATTATGGCATGTATTATAGCGCCCTCTGGCGGTGGTACTGTGTACTAGATCAGTTGGACTCCAGACCCCATGGCGACCCCATTGTTTCCCTCCATTCCCTCCCACCATCTTCGATTACATTACAGGAGGATGACAGCACCCTCTGGTGGTGCTACTGTGACTAGGTGAGATGAAGTCTGGACACCTTGGCGACCACACTGGACAGTGGTAGTGCCTCTAATTGTTTAAATAAAATAGCACTTGCAAAATAATAAAGACTTACATCAAGCACAGGTCGAGTCCACTCCCCACAAGTTCCTAGGAAGAGGTGGTGGTCGGTTGACGTAGGATAGTGGAGGTAGCCCAAGTGACCTATCTTCCTGCCATTTTCTTAGGTCAGTATAGATAACTGTGGTGTGATGTGTTCGTTAACCTGTTGGAATCTGAACTTCCCCCCATTTTTCGGGGGGTTATGTTAGTGCAGATAGCCCAAAATTCAAAGTTCCCACCTAAATCCGCCATCTTTGATGACATCATAGCCACCATCTTGGATGACGTCATCGCCGCCATCTTCAATACATCTGGCAACAATGGAAAGTGGCACAGAATGCAGGTTGTCACAATACTCTTGTCTGCGTCATTCAGTTACCACTGTATGGTTTGCCTCATCTGGCAAATATGGACAGATGTTTAGTTAATTATCTCACTTTTTCATCAGTTATTTGGTTTGTGTGTCCGTCTTATGAACCGTTTTTCCGTGGAACAATTTGGTGTATCAAGTTCAAATTTATGTCACAAACTGAGGTTGATGGTCTGTTGGCGGTGTACGAGTTTCGTGCTCCTAAGTGAAGTCAATCAGACGTGACTGCCACTTATGTTACATGTTTTAAAACACGAAGAGACGCGCCATCGACGCCAGTAGTGTGCTTTCTGTTGATCTAGAAGAATGAGACATGGACAGAATCAAGTGTTCACATTAAGGCAAATAGCGGAAAGTTGTTAGCTTGCGATTATAGAAGACACAAAAAGCCGAGTGTGGGCATGTCGCACACTTTGTCATTAAAAGTTGTGGTGAATAGTCTCTAAGGAATGTAATGTAGAGCTGAGATGTGTTGGGAAGTGCAGTTGGTGCGAGGTGTTGGAGACATGAGTTTCTCTCGCAGTCAGTTGCTTTTGGTGATCGCATTGTTAGGGGGCTGGTATCAAGCAGAGCACAGGGGACAAGTCGCATGACAACTCGAGAATCCGTGAAAGGAACACTTCCTGTGCTGGGTAGCATGGAGTGCAACTATGAGCAGGCAGCACAATATACACACTCTGAAGGCCAGAGGGACCACCACATATCCTGCCACACACGTACTGTTGGCTGCAAATCTTTATTACGCATATATAGCATGGCTGGTATGTCACTTGCACTGTTGGACACACAACACCATTAGGCGTATCTAGAAGGACTGGTATGTCATGCAGACTGTTGGACACACAACAGCATTAGGCATATCTAGCAGGGCTGGTATCTCATGTGCACTGTTGGATGCACAATGCATTAGGCATATCTAGTGGGGTTGGTACACCTCTCGCTCACATCCCACATTAGAGCAAATTGCTTACCATCGATTCTCTTCTGAAAACTTCTCCACTGGCGTTACACAGCAGTGCTTGTGGTTTAAATACTGTAATGTTCCAATCTACGGCGATTTGTGCGTGTTTGACCTGTAAATTTCTGTTGCTGTTGTGACAGATAGCAGTTTGCAGTTTGGCACAGCTCCTATTCTACAACTTGGTGTCAACACTGTATTAATCGATATCTCCCAACTTCATGGAAGATCATACTTTCGTATCACCAGAGAATTAGTGTCTGTCTGCTCCTCATCAGTCTCCATTTAATTGCCTGAAAAACATGTTTGTGTGATCGCAGTTATAGTAAACATATTATTATTTACACTATATAAAATATGTATAAACACTATGTGTGATTTATTTGTTAGTATACGGAATAGCAAGCTCAAATAACGGTTAATAATGACATGTACAGTATTGTACACTTAATCATTGTACATATACATACATTTTGGAACATACTAGTATCGTTCCTATTTATGTAAACCAACGTTACCTGTCGAAGCAGTCCTACTAAACACGCCAGGTGGCGCGAGTAGACCGCATGGCTATGCAGAGGTACGTTGTTTATATTTCTGTTGACTTGTAGATGTGTTTGCATAAAGGTATAACACACTGTGAAAGTAGTTGAAAATGACCACCAAGTGCCAGATTCCTTATGAGCCAGAGTGACTGAGCGGTTCTACGCGTTACAGTCTGGACCCGCACGATGGCTACGGTCACAGGTTCGAATCATGCCTCGGGCATGGATGTGTGTGATGTCCTTAGGTTAGTTAGGTTTAAGTAGTTCTAAGATCTAGGGGACTGATGACGTCAGAATTTAAGTCCCATAGTGCTCAGAGCCATTTGAACCATTTGAACCTTATGAATAACGGGTAATGAGTATCACATTCCACCAAGATGTCAATCGTGTCCGACAAATAGCAAAGAAACTGATGATTTCCATCACCAGAGTTGTCAAAACCATACACCAGCGTCAAGAAACAGGCTCCTATGGAGATCGACCTCGCTCACGAGCACCCAGGAAGATATCAGAACGCCAAGGAAAGTATTTGGTAGTGACCAGTAAACGTAACAGATTAGAAACTGTCCCTGAATTGACTGCTGAATAAACGTAACGAGAGATACTCCAGTGGGTGAGTCAACAGTGAGATGACGACTGGCAGTTGACAAGGTTATGTAGCAACAAGGAAACCACTGTTGCGCCCTGTTAACAAGAAGAAACGGCTTGAGTGGGCTAAGACACCCCAACACTGGACAGCAAAGGATTGGGAAAGAGTCTTACTAACTGATGAATCCAAGTTCCAAATATTTGGAAGTAAATTCCGTCAGTTTTTAAGCCGTTTACCCCATGAACGCTTGAATCCACAGTGTGTAATTCTAACTGTAAAGCATGTAGGGGGTTCTGTGATGGTATGGGGATCCTATGGAGGGAATAAAGTCGGATATTTGCTGAAAATAGATGGAAAAAAAGAGCCAAAAGGATCATTATGCCATTTACCAGCGACATGCTAAGACATCTGGTTTGAGTCTGATTGTGCGAGGGTTTAACTTCCAGCAAGACAACGACCCAAAACATACGTCTCGCTTGTGTCAGAACTATGTGAAGTCTCTATGGGTTCATAAAATATTGAAAAATATGGAAATGCCACCACAATCCCCTGATCGTAATGCAATCGAACTGCTATTTGATGAATTGGACAGGACGAGCCTAAAATGGGAAATCATGAGTGGATCACAATTGTGGGGGTTCCTACAGAAAGAATGGAGATTAATTCCAACTGAAATCTTGGTAAAACGGATGCAGCACATGCTGAGAGTGTGCAAGGCAGTGATGAAAGCAAAGGGTGGCTAATTTGAGGAAACTAAAATTTAATGGTTGCATCTTCCTGTGTATTATTTGAGCTTAATAAACATTTGCAAAACAACAAAATGAATTTTTATACTGTTTTTTCTTTCTGTTGTCTATAATTACTAGGTGTTTCCCAGTTTCCCAACTAACGGAGGGTAATATATATATGTACACTCCCTCCCTAAGTTCGGAAACACCTCGTAATTATAGACAACAGAAAGGAAATATGGTATAAAATGCATTTGGTTGTTTTTTTCTCTATATCCCTGCATTCAGTCCCCCATCTGTCTTCCTGCTTCTTTTCTTCGCCCATTCCCTCCTCTACATCTACATCTACATGATTATTCTGCAATTCACATTTAAGTGCTTGGAAGAGGGTTCATCGAACCACAATCTTACAATCTCTCTACCATTCCACTCCCGAACAGCGCGCGGGAAAAACGAACACCTAAACCTTTCTGTTCGAGCTCTGATTTCTCTTATTTTATTTTGATGATCATTCCTACCTATGTAGGTTGGTCTCAACAAAATATTTTCGCATTCGGAAGAGAAAGTTGGTGACTGAAATTTCGTAAATAGATATCGCCGCGACGAAAAACGTCTTTGCTTTAATGACTTCCATCCCAACTCGCGTATCATATCTGCCACACTCTCTGCCCTATTACGTGATAATACAAAACGAGCTGCCCTTTTTGCACCCTTTCGATGTCCTCTGTCAATCCCACCTGCTAAGGATCCCACACCGCGCAGCAATATTCTAACAGAGGGCGAAGGAGTGTAGTGTAAGCTGCCTCTTTAGTGGACTTGCATCTTCTAAGTTTCCTTCCAATGAAACGCAACCTTTGGCTCGCCTTCCCCACAATATTATCTATGTATTCTTTCCAACTGAAGTTGTTCGTAATTTTAACAGCCAGATACTTAGTTGAATTGACAGCCTTGAGAATTGTACTATTTATGGAGTAATCGAATTCCAACGGATTTCTTTTGGAACTCATGTGGATCACCTCACACTTTTCGTTATTTAGCATCAACTGCCACCTGCCACACCATGCAGCAATCTTTTCTAAATCGCTTTGCAACTGATACTGGTCTTCGGATGACCTTACTAGACGGTAAATTACAGCATCATCTGCGAACAACCTAAGAGAACTGCTCAGATTGTCATCCAGGTCATTTATATAGATCAGGAACAGCAGAGGTCCCAGGACGCTTCCCTGGGGAACACCTGATATCACTTCAGTTTTACTCGATGATTTGCCGTCTATTACTACGAACTGGGACCTTCCTGACAGGAAATCACGAATCCAGTCGCACAACTGAGACGATACCCCATAGGCCCGCGGCTTGATTAGAAATCGCTTCTGAGGAACGGTGACAAAAGCTTCCGGAAATCTAGAAATACGGAATCAACCTGAGATCCCCCGTCGATAGAGGCCATTACTTCGTGCGAATAAAGAGCTAGCTGTGTTGCACAAGAACGATGTTTTCTGAAACCATGCTGATTACGTATCAATAGATCGATCCCTTCGAGGTGATTCATAATGTTTGAATACAGTATATGCTCCGGAACCATACTGCAAACCGATGTCAATGATATAGGTCTGCAGTTCGATGGATTACTCCTACTACCCTCCTTAAACACTGGTGCTACCTGCGCAATTTTCCAATCTGTAGGTACAGATCTATCGGTGAGCGAGCGGTTGTATATGATTGATAAGTAGGGAGCTATTGTATCAGCTTAATCTGAAAGGAACCTAATCGGTATACAATCTGGACCTGAAGACTTGCCCATATCAAGTGATTTGAGTTGCTTCGCAACCCCTAAGGTATCTACTTCTAAGAAACTCATGCTAGCAGCTGTTCCTGTTTCAAATTATGGAATATTCCATACATCTTCCCTGGTGAAGGAATTTCGGAAAACTGCGTTCAATAACTCCGCTTTAGCGGCACAGTCGTCGGTAACAATACCATCGGCACTGCGCAGCGAAGGTATTGACTGCGTCTTACCGCTTGTGTACTTTACATACGACCAGAATTTCTTCGGATTTTCTACCAAATTTCGAGACAATGTTTCGTTGTGGAACCTATTAAAGGCATCTCGCATTGAAGTCCATGCGAAATTTCGCGCGTCTGTAAATTTTAGCCAATCTTCGGGATTTCGCGTTCTGAACTTCGCATGCTTTTTCCATTGTCTCTGCAACAGCGTTCGGACCTGTTTTGTGTACCATGGGGGATCAGTTCCATCTCTTACCAATTTATGAGGTGTGAATCTCTCAATTGCTGTTGCTACTATATCTTTGAATTCGAGCCCCTCTTTTCCTATCATCCTCTTTGCCCTGTACCCTTCCTCCATCTTCTCACCATACCTCCGTCCTCCTCCCCTCCTCCTCCACTTATCTCTGTCCTCTGCCATTTTCCCTCTTTCAAACCTCCCACCTCCTCTCCCTCTCTCCCTTCCGTCCTACCTCCCTCCCCTCCCTCCCTGCCTCCCTCCGTCACACCCTCCATCACGCCCTCCTACCCTCCCACCCTCCCTCCATTCTCTCTACTTCCTACTTTTCTCTCTCTCCGTCTATTTCTTTCTGCATTACAGCATGCAAAGCAATTAATGCAAGCTGCACAGTTATTGCACACACATTTGCTGAAAACAAGAGAGTTACTGTACATGCAAGAGTCACTGTGCATGATGGAGTTACTGTGTACCCAGGAGCTACTGCACAAGTGTGACTTACACTGCCCATTAGAAATACTGTGCATGCAAGAGATCCTGCACACACTATGGTTGCTACACTAGCTAGAATTGCTGAATGTGCAAGAGTTCCTGCACATTCCAGTGTTATTCTACATGCAAGTGTTACTGTGTACAGAAAAGTTGCTGCAAATGCAACAGTTACTGCACACCCAACAGTTACTGACTGCATTATAGCTATGGCATGCAAAAGAATAACTATGTATGAGAGTTACTGCATGCACAATAGTTGTTGCACACACAAGACTTCCTGTATGTACATGATTTACTGCATGCACAAGAGTTACTGCACATGCAAGAGTTACTGCACCCATGAGAGTTACTGCACACACAAGAGCACAATTATTGTGCATGCAAGAGTTACTACATCCACAAGAGTTACTGCATGTCCAAGAGTCATTGTGCACAAGAATTACTATGCACACAAGGCTTACTCACTAGGTTACTGTATCCCAGATAGATATCCAGATACAAAGAGGAGTTGAGGAGTTGATATCACACTATGCATCAGTCTCTGAGTCATCACTTCCACATCACAGAAGCAATAAAATTATTTCGTCTTTACTCAGAATGACAGCAGCATTGCTACCAACACAAATTGTGTTTCATTTTCAATGCTTTGAGAACCGACCAACGGTGCATAGTCCTTCGCTTCATTAATACCGATCCTGTAGGATCTCATATGTTGCCCATAGTAACAGGACGTACCCTTTTGTCACGACATTTATACATTCACTATTTCAGCTGATAACTTTCTGTAATGAAGAGACATATTTTACATCTTACATCGTAGCACCTTGGTTAAACGTATCTCATTTTCTGTCACGTAGTTACCATCTGGTAAATTTCAAAGCTATAAATCGCCATGAACGCATTCTGTCATTTTGCCGTTTCCAGCACTTTCTATGGTCTCCTGACAATTCGACCATCATTCTGTAACATCTTGTCTGGGATATGTAGTGTGCGTAAAAACAACATGACCGAAGGTGTAGGCAGAAAGACGGCATCAAAAATAATAATAATAGTCTGAGTATGGGAACTAGAGATCGTAGTTGAATATTTACGGCGCTATGCCAGCATAAAGTGGTAGTCTGTTTCAACCTTTGTTAAGGTGGACGCTTAATTATTATTTACATCGAGCTTGTTAAGACATCTTGAAACATAAAACATGGACATGTGGTTGTTTCTAATGAAGTGCTGTCTGGAACGTCAGCTGAGTATGTGATGTTTTAAGTTTTTCTTGATATCATCCCGGAGACTGGTTAGAGTGTGTTTGCGCATACATTTCATTTTCAGTAAAGACGTCAGTATGTCAGATTTTAATTGCGTTACTGTAGCGCCGTAAATATGGATTTGCAACCGCGAGTTGCTGTACTCGAATTCATGTCTTTCATACTGTCTTCCCTCCCTACTCTTTTGGGCAGATTGATTTTTCGCACTCTGTATAACTTTGCCGGATGGCAAACCTTGCTCAACCACCACTGCTTAAATTATACATTTTTTACGTACGGTATACATACGTCATTGAATGACTTCCAGCCCGGTCGTCTGGCTATTCGTCACTGCAAAGCCAGCACGCGAAACACAGAATCACGAAAGCACCATCTGACCCTCATAATCACACTACTGACTGTGAGCACATTTAGACGTTAATCACAAAGGACAATAGCAATAATGTAGAAGCTGATTATGTTGTTGTTGTTGTGGTCTTCAGTCCTGAGACTGGTTTGATGCAGCTCTCCATGCTACTCTATCCTGTGCAAGCTTCTTCATCTCCCAGTACCAACTGCAGTCTACATCCTTCTGAATCTACTTAGTGTATTCATCTCCTGGTCTTCCTCTACGATTTTTTCCCTCCACACTGCCCTCCAATACTAAATTGGTGATCCCTTGATGTCTCAGAACATGTCCTACCAACCGATCCCTTCTTCTAGTCAAGTTGTGCCACAACATTTGTACTCTAGCCATTCCTGCTTAGCCATTTTGCACTTCCTGTCGATATCATTTTTGAGACGTTTGTATTCCTTTTTGCCTGCTTCATTTACTGCATTTTTATATTTTCTCCTTTCATCAATTAAATTCAATATTTCTTCTGTTACCCAAGGGTTTCTACTAGCCCTCGTCTTTTTACCTATTTGAACCTCTGCTGCCTTCACTATTTCATCCCTCAAAGCTACCCATTCTTGTTCTACTGTATTTCTTTCCCCCTTTCCTGTCAATTGTTCCCTTATTGTCTCCCTGAAACTCTGTACAACCTCTGGTTCTTTCAGTTTATCCAGGTTCCATCTCATTAAATTCCCACCTTTTTGCAGTTTCTTCAGTTTTAATCTACAGTTCATAACCAATAGATTGTGATCACAATCCGCATCTGCACCTGGAAATGTCTTACAATTTAAAACCTGGTTCCTAAATCTCTGTCTTACCATTATATAATCTATCTGATACCTTTTAGTATCTCCAGGGTACTTCCATGTATACAACCTTCTTTCATGATTCTTGAACCAAGTGTTAGCTATGATTAAGTTATGCTCTGCACAAAATTCTACCAGGCGGCTTCTTCTTTCACTTCTTAGCCCCAATCCACATTCACCTACTATATTTCCTTCTCTCCCTTTTCCTACTCTCGAATTCCAGTCACCCATGACTATTAAATTTTCGTCCCCCTTCACTACCTGAATAATTTCTTTTGTCTCATCATACATTTCATGAATTTCTTCCTCATCTGCAGAGCTAGTTGGCATATAAACTTGTACTACTGTAGTAGGCGTGGGCTTCGTGTCTATCTTGGCCCCAATAATGCGTTCACTATGCTGTTTGTAGTAGCTTACCCGTACTCCTATTTTTTTATTCATTATTAAACCTACTCCTGCATTACCCCTATTTGATTTTGTATTTGTAACCCTGTATTCACCTGACCGAAAGTCTTGTTCCTGCTGCCACCGAACTTCACTAATTCCCACTATATCTAATTTTAACCTATCCACTTTAGTTTTAAATTAATCTTATGTCTCCTTCAACCGTTGTTGCTGTCTCAGCGACTGATTGTTGCTACTAGCAGCGCGGAATGATGGCAGTTTTTAATTTTCTCGTAATGGCAGTTTTCTGAAGTAAATGAAAACGGAGAAATAATTCACATGCAAGTGTTCATCATCGAAATGAGAGTGAATCCCTACTTGGTGCAGCGACTTAATTTTTAATATCTTCCCACATGAGAAGCTCGCGTATCCCTACAGTTGGGAGATGCGTGTCCGTTCCCACATGGAAATCACACTCCTAGTCGCTGGCCAGTTGTACCATTTTAATGGATCCGGAGGGTGCTGTTTCGTACTCCACACATTCATGGATAGCCTTCTGACACAGCTGCCTCCTGCTGATGTTAACTTACATGAGAAGGAGGCGATTGTGTGAGAAAACCTTACGGAAAACACGTAAAGAAATCGTCAAAACTACCTTTAAAACGTTTTTATCCAAGCCAATTAACTCACGTGATACTGTTTTATTATGCTCACCTGGATGACATGCGTTGTGCAGAATATGCGAAGCGGTAAAAGGGCGAACGTGTTCACACTCCATGGTTTTGATGTTTGGAGTGGCTAGAAATATCCCTCTCGATTCAAGCCGATATCTTAGTTATGTATGTAGAATTAGTGGATATGTTGTCACCAGCTATCGCTTGTCTAGACCCAACAAACAAGATAACAGTATCACGTGTTTTGTATCGATGCGAAATATAAACTCAGTGTGAGAACCAGTTTTACTTCGTGGCAATGTGTCCCGCTGTTCTCCCTCTGATTCTATAAACAGCATTCGTCAAACGGCAACAGATAAAAAACGATGCGTCGAGGGCCTTTACAGAATGGAGGAGGACCGCATCCAAGTCGAGAATTAATTCACTGAAAAGGCGATGAAAAGAAAAAGAAACTTGTGTCAGCGATATTATTCGGTCGTGTCGCTGGGCAGCAGCGATAGCGAGAACGAAGGCCACCAAAGCTTTATTTTACGGTGCTTGACTGCGTTATACGCCCCTAGTTCTCGTATATGGACAAACACCACCCTTCATGCCATGGACCATAGACATGCAAAAACAAACGGCGCATGCTTCAATCCCTGCTTGATGGTATCTGAAACCAAATAGATCAGACAGTTGTAGCCTCTGTACCTGGAATCAAGAACTGATTTCAACAACTGATCTCGTTGTTGTATTAGTGTCACACATGCAGTAATTCAGTTAACCAAATTTCCCCAAGAGTCGCAGTATTAGTCCGATAACTATCGTTGTTACGTTTGGCTCGGCGTAACGACAGCAAACGTTTCAAACACTGTCCCGGCAATTCGTTTTTTACACAAACGATAGAATTGCAGTAATTCGACGATTTTCTGTTCTTGTTGAACTGTGGCTCATTTAGCTGGCCGTTTTCACAGGAGACCGAATATCGGTTTGACGGGAAGCACATAGTTTTCTGGCCATTTACTGAGGAGTACGTGTGATGTGTTTTATTATGCTTTGTGAAGTAATATCCGTAATGTCCGATTTTTACAGGGAATAAAAGGCTATGACTTCTCCTTAATCGAATACGGCTAACGATATAATATCGAGATAAGAAAGATGTGCCAGGATACGTTACTTGTAGGGGGAATTCATAATACTGGGTTAGAGATTAACGTTCTGTTGTGTCAAAAATTTTCGCCTTTCGTAGAGTTTTAGTTCTGACGACCGACGTAGCCTACATCCCTACTTTCATCGAAGCAAGGATTTTGGAATATGATGGCTGCGTAGCTCGTGCAGTCATTTAGCTCGAAATTCTTCCTTTTGAAAGAGAGTGACCAAATTTTTGCCCGGTGATTCGTCACTGGGCAAACTGTAACGACTTTTGTTACACGGGTGCTTCTGATGGTCGGCAAGCATTTGCACCTTTAGCAGTGTCGACAACTCACCACTGTAAACCCAGCCCCGGAAACGCGTATGAAGATGTAGTCATCTACCTTAGAACATTTACACATACAATTCCACACTTCGCGGCAAATCTTGTTGTGTGATACAAAGCCGAGTCGTCATAAGATGGATGCTGTCGTCGTGTTTAGTACGACTGACACTGCAACGCCACATACGCGGCCCCTACAACTGACAGAGCTTTTCCTTACACCCTTCTCACTGAAACAAGCCCTAATACGCAATTAAAACATTTAAATTGTGTACATTTAATCGATCGTTAGGAACAGGGTGGTTTACAAGCGACAAACGTAGGGATTTCCTTCGCTTTATTTTCTGCTCGGCATTCGAATCGCGCAACCTCTGTTGCCAAAGTGTTTTCTTTCTAGTTGTTTCTTCCTCCGTGAAGTAGATCTGCGACATCGTTCACCCTCCGGCCTCGTACATAAGCAGCATCGGAGTAGACTTGATGACGACAGAGGAGAAATCTGTCATTAGTAGCTACTCAAGCGGAATGTGATGTGCGCGTTTGAATTCTCCATGATAGAAAACTACTAGGAACTGAAGTGAACCTAATCTTTGAAAAGCATGACAAAATTAGGGCAATGACAATTGCTATGCTACAACTACTGTCTACTATTAAAAACTTTGCTTTCTGTTCAATACACTGACTCCATGTACGAGAGCGTAGCTTTTGGTGATAAGAAACTGTTAGCACCTATTTGTCCCGGCGCATTGTCCTTATCATTGCTGGAAGTAGACGACAACGTCAGGCAGATTATGTTACTCTTGTGCCATAGGTATATGTCGAGACGAGAAAGAAGGAAACGGTATCACGTTATATAACGCCTTCTCATTCATTTTTGGTTGTTGAACATTAACCAAAGTTGGTGAAAACAATTAGAATTAGAGACTTGATATTCCGATCAACGCACAAGAGAGGGTACATCTTGGTCGACAGGCAGGACTTCCTGTAAACAAATACCCTCGATGGGAGTAACAACAGAAGGTCGTTGCCACGTCGCCTGAATGGGGGACGTCAACGGAACAGATAAATTCAGGGGCGCGTCAGTTTTCTGCTGTTTAGTGACTGCAGCACCATAAGGCTCAACGACTTCTCCACCTTTGTATGTTTGTGCAGGAGTTGCTGCAGCTGTGGGAGGGATACTAGGAGAGACGCTAGCCACCTCAGCTTCCATTTTCACACCATCGACCCTGTTAGTAGTGCAGGACTCAGCACTACAGGATACAGCAACCTACAGACTCACTTGAGGGGGCGGTGTGTGAGGGGTAGATGTGTCCGACTCCTCACTGTCCTGCACACGACGTCTCTCGTGTTGCACTGTCTTCACTGCCAGTTTGGCCACAGCAATGTCAGGACCGTGATGTGGCGGTGTTGTTCCATTGCGCACGGAGAACAGGTGGCACCAACCTCGCGAGCAGTAGAAACGAGACCAGCCAACAGCAGTTTCCGACACTGTTCAGAGGAGACCTTCAACAAAAATACCTGCCTCTGAACGTTAGGTCTAAGGTTCGTTGCAGAGAAAGCACGTCCCTACTTGCCCTTATTCGTTCCATGAGTGCGGTAATCAGAGTTCTGTAAATGAGAAGGAATGTTTTGTTTGACTACCATGTCCACTGAACGGATCCTGCTATAACATTACAACCAGTATTGAATGGACTAGCTTCGCAGTGTATACCCTTCACATGACTATAAGAGAGAAATGTCGATTGTTGTCAGCTTCTGGCGGGAGATTAAACACTCAGACATTTGTATACTTCAGTTCCTCGTTACCAGGAAGCAGCATACTTCTGGAACCATCTCAGTGCTTAAACAGAAGCTGAGAACATGGAGGCTAAAGCAACCTATCAACTTGTAGTTGATCCAAAAACTTAACGAAAAAGACATATCAGAATGAAAATAGACGGTATGAACGTGATCAGATGTTTCACCTATTCTATCAACGAGCCAGTTGTGAATCTCCAATGACCCAGGCTGGAAGGAACCAGTGGGTTTGTCGAAACTGAAGCTGTCTTTACCTTTTCCCAGAACATCCATGGCCGATATTATGAGCGGACTACTCTGTTATCAGTGGACTCACACAACAACTGACACTAACGTTCTGACGACCATGTGCTTCACACGACGACACAAAAGACACCGAGAGAAAGCTGTCCAGGTGCACGCGTACTGTGGTGAGACAGTAAACTGGCGACCCTCCCAGTCGGCACTCGATGCGGAACTACCCCTGGACCAAGGCTGCGGAAATATCGTAGAAGAATCTGTGTCTTATGACATCACATTTGAAACTCAGATTTCTCTGGTCACGCTGTGGCTTTGAAGCTTTCACGAGACTAATTACTCTACTAGCCTGTAGAATGTGGCAACCTCATGCTTTGGCAAACAGTTTCTCCAAACATTATTCCACAAATATTTCTTTTGTGCGCGTTTGTGTTCCTGTTCCAAGCGAGGTATACAGCTAGGGAGCCTGACATTCCCACATTATGACCATACGCAGAATGTCGGCAGAAACCACAAATGTGTAGCAATAGCCGTGGTATATTCGGCGCCGCGTTTACGAGAGGTAACGATGAAATCGCGGTCCATCTTACCAGATTTAAATTTTTGTGGTTTCGGCAAACCACTTCAAACAACCAGCGTGGCTTTTCCTTGAACACAGGTTCTGTTGATTGTTGCCCCCATCCTTGTCTACTGAGGACCCATGTCACTGTTCGAATGGTCTCGACGACAAGAGAACTTTAAAGTTCAAACTTTCCTCCTTTTCTTCAGGAACAGATCTCGCTGTTTCGTTCGATACCTGTCACAGGCAATATGGTTTCGCTGAAGTAGCTACATTTAGTAATCCGTATATCAGGTGAGGGTCCTGCTCAAACTAAGTATACGAGAGCTTAGATTATGTAAGGGCCTGAGGAGACATGTCGGCTGATGCAGACGACCCCAGTTTTCTAAAAATATATATTAGTGCCCAAGAATGTTCATCTCCGCCTTAGCCGTTAATTTACATCTGCCACTTTCCTTAGACAGCCCCTACTGGCCTATTCTACGTCAACATCAAGAATTTTTAGTTCCAGTAGGACTGAGGCACGTCTTACGGTGTTGGGCAATCGACAGTAGTCATTCATCTGATCAAATTCTCATATTTGATCGGTAAATGGCTACAGAATTATTGTTCTGTTGTATAATTTTCCTGTAAGATTTGTATGTGCAGATTTCATGTTAGTTTCCAGTCAATAGTTAGTCCTGTGCATTTTAGTGAGTTGGTAAACTGGATAGGATGGTTTCATGAGGCAGTAGTTGCAGGGGTAAAAAGCGGTGATCTGTCATATTCAATTATACGGATCTTGGTATGGCTGGTTTCAATTCAAGGTGTCTTTGGTTGCACCTGGTTGAGGTGGGGTCGTCAACAGATTGGAGGAAACGGGCAGGGTGATTGAACCCACCCACTCCTACCATTTCCATAAAGAGTATATTTTTTTGTCAGCTTATCCACTAACTCAATATTAGCAAATTCGTCATCTCTGCAGCTCTTACCATGCTGTGTGTGTGTGCGTAGAGGGTGAGGGACTAGTGTCTGTGCCCCTAGAACAGCATTGCACAGTTCCTCGTCTGCAGCATAGCGACGTGCAGATGCATGTACCTCAATGACTCCCCATCACGTGTTGTCAGGTGTGGTGAGGTCAGGACTTCTTGGTGGCCATTTCAAGGGAGCCACTGTTGCTGATGATCCACGACCTGTCCAACCAATTGAGAAATTGTTCCATATACACTTGTATTCGCAAGAGTAGCACGCGGCTAGAAATACTAAACACCCTTTCCAGGAGGATATTGCAGCACCGACAGGCGTTACTCAGCCGGCCCACTGTTTCCGTGCTGACAACAAGACAGCGTCCCTGCAGTCCGCGCAGCCGCTACGACAGTGCCGTCGCGCTGCCGTCAGCTTCTTCTCGACTAATTTTCTTGACTGCCACGTGGCAAGCCCACAAGCCCTCTCACTGCGCTCTCAGTGTGGTCTGCTAGCGTCGGTGTGATGGTGTATTAAGAGGTCAGGTGCTGGGCTAACACTGATTCAGACGTATATGTGATTTCAGTCTTTCTCGGCGTATTCCACTGATGAATTCTTCTCGGGTTATCAGCCGAGTGGTGGCGTGATGTTCGCCAGAAGATGATGGGTACGAAACTCATTGAAACGTTGCGACAAGACGACGTCACCACTTGGCTGATAACCCGAGAAGAGTTCATCACTGATTATTAACAAGAAATTCCTACTCAATATTTACAAAAAATTCATGTCACCCAACCTATTCTTTTCTTTAAAAAATGTAATCATTACAATACTCTTCATTAAATATTAATCCTGATCCAGTATTGATGGCAACTAGTTGTGATAGAATGACGTCAAATTTAAGATTATGACAATTACGACATTAGTGAAAGTTACTGCTAAAACTGGCTAATTGCTTAACATTAAAATTTAAATCCCAAAATCCCTCTTAAATATGTATATAGTAAACCCTTAACAAAATATATGATCATAAGTTGACATCGAATTTCAAAGCATTTTTCATAGAAAATCAGTTTAATATCAGAAATTATAATACACAGTGTAAACTACGTTGGGACTCCTACTCAAGTTTACACCCACAAGTTTCACTCGTTGCACAATTTAAGATTTACTCAAATACTGTTCGGAAGTACCAGTCGTCATATTTTATTTCACTCCTGTACTTTGTGCACTTCTTGGTGATATATTAAAAACATAATTAAATTCGCATGACGAAATCTCCCTTTCTTTGTCGCTGTGTGTTGTGCCTCTATCGAACTTTATACGGTAGACCGCTTTTCTCCCCTCTGTTGCCCATCTGAATACGTGTATTTCCCTTTACTGTTTGTAGTGAAGGTGGAACGCCACATTCACGCTCACGAGAAAGCCGAACAAGAACTACGAGCTGGTCGCACAGGGCAAGATATGAAAAAAGTATAAACATTCACTCGCTGACAAACATATAAAAAAGTGCCAGTGTGTTACAATATGTTTAAATGACGTTCAAGGCTTTATGTGTCGATTTGGCGCATAAAATCATGCCCATTAGCGTACATTCAATTGCTTTTCTTCATGATCAGACCCAACCTTCGATATGTCGTCAAGCATGTGTTTGCAACCCCTGGACTCGTACATCCACAGTGCATATTCTAACACGGGGAGACATTTTAACTGAAAGTCGCTTGTCCGGTGTCTGCCGACAAATACGTTGTTGCAGTGTGTATGTTGTTCAGAAATACGATGCTGTGTTTCTTCGAACATGCATGCATGCATATATGCATGTATGTCCAGAACAACATTGCATTGTACTTCTGAAGAACACAGCAAGTGCAATTTTATACTCTCGTCCAAGGAAAAAACTTTGACCAAAACTTCAGTCACACTCTTTACTTTGTGTAGATCCTGTGTGACACGTCCGAGTTGTCTGAGGGAAAGTTTGTATAGTCCTTTGTAATCAACAGGCCTAGAAATCATAAACAAATTAACTTGTGCATCAGAATGTAACCTATAGATGCTAATATCTGTAAGTGATGCTTTTAGGTGTACTTGATGACATAAAGAATTTTTGGTACCTCCAACCGTTCAGTGATTAGCTTTTCCGATGTTTATGTAATACCACAGAATTCCTTCCGTTACGATTCCTTGATACTTGAGGATATATCCTACAAATCGATTCCTCCTATTAGTCCGATTGTACCAGTACTGATTTCTATCAGTTCGACCCATTACTTCTTCATTACGTATTCGATTTAGCCATCTTATCTTAAGCTTTGTTCTGTATATCATTTCAGATGCTGAATCGATGAGAGCATGACAGCTTTTTTCCGCTTGCCAACGTATGGAGGGCATGTGGGCTAATGTTGCAAAACCAGACCTTCTGCCAGTCACCTGGACTGGTCCCCTCTAACTAAGAAATACGATGCTGCCCCTCATTGGGAACCATATGTTGGTCTGGCTCCTGCATAGACGCCCCTTGCACGTGTAGCATCTACAGTATGGGCACATACACCACCCCACCTCTGTATGGCCTTGTTGCTAAACAGTGGAGGTGGAGGTGGGATTGGAGTATTGTAGTCTACAGTGTGGAATATCTTTCGTGGTTCATAAAAGACATGAGGGCATCACAGGTTCTCTGTATTCTCCCTTGCACTGATAACAGCCAGGTAAGACTGGCTGCTCTGATGTCTCTATGTCTACTGAATCTTATTTTTTTCAGATTCTTATATAAAAATTTTTAATTAGGTGTTTGTATCTGAGGATATACAGTTAAAACTGAATGAAGCGATTACCAGTGACTGTAGATATAAAACAGAGAGGAAATTAATTTTTGATTCTTTATAGGTGTTTTGTATGAAGCCCTTGGTGACACGTACAAGATTTAAGCCTCCAACCATTTCACGCCACACATTTAGAAGCGTATGTGGAGTTTGTGGCGTAGTGTGGAGCAGAAATGTGTGATTTGTGTTCTGGAATGGTTTCCGGCAAAGGTGGCGTACACGCAAGGTATTTCGCATGACCCCACGAAAAGAAAACCTTGGGTGTCAGGCCCAAAGATATAGGAGGCAGAGAACGCAACGCCGCCATGGCAAGGTCGACGGATTCAACGTTTTGGGAGGTGCAGCTTCAAAAATGTGGAGCGGCTTAGGATTCTCTGCCCTTGCACAACGTTGGAAATTCTAAAGTTTATTTTACATTGCCTGTAATCTTATGACGCTCACATCCCCGCTATCAAAATTAGGAACAGTTTGAGCACAAACAGGATTTCAGCTCACGCAAATAGCTAACCGCCTGCGGTCACAGCTAGGATATGACGCCAGCACTCGTGGCCGCACTTCCCACACACACACGTAAGCATGTGGAGTATTCTTGGCGCACATCCGCAGTGATCTCGTTACGCAAATAAGACATAACATGTCCTTAAATGGCAAGTGCATCGATACTGTGTGGAGACCTGTCTGTGGTGGACTAGTGTGCTGTTCTCGCCCACGTGATTTACGCAAACTGAATTGTAATGTGTAATGGTTACTCACAACCGTCGATAGCCACCAAGGCCATATGTCACAAGCTCTTAATACTATTTAATAGTTTATGCCTAAAATACATTTTCACATCGACCTCCCAATAGAGAATCTATAGTTTTTAAAAGGTTCAAGGAAATTTTGATCCTCATGTCAGACAGGTACCCCACTAACACAATCACGTAAAGCCCTATTTGGGAAGTAAGATCCGATCAGGTGTAAAATGGAAAACACAGAGAAAATCTGATGATGCTTTGCATAGATGTGATTGGCAGTGAGTCTAGTATGGTAATCGATCGCGTCGCGTCGCTCTTTCCAGTTCTGACCGCACAGTGAGCACGTAAGGATGACTCGAAAATAGTGTCTCCTGTCAAGTAAGGGTGCGTGCCCTGTGTTTCGCCTGATTTCATGCAACCCCGCATAACGTACCTGTCGCGCGTTTCCTTCTGCTGTGGCAACGAAGACGCTCCAGCAGCGTTTTGGATGGGCAGTTTTGATTGGCCACCATACATCCCGGACTTGATTCCCTCTGAGTTTTTATCTCAGCTCATATGACCTGCTCGCTTTCAGGACAGACAGAGAGCTGCAGACCAGCTCAGAGAATTGGCGGACAGCACAGGTGGCTGCTTTCTGTGACAAGGAAGTCGGAAAGTTGGTACAACACAACGACAAATATCTAAGTCGCGGTGCCGAGTGTGTAGAGAAGCATCGGGATTGCGTAGCTAACTGTTACAAACAAAACACATTATATTATCACTGTGGTTTCCATTTCGCGGCCGATCGCACCCTACTCTCCGAATAAATGTAAGGGAGGAGGGTATAGAAGGATGGATGAAGAAGCCATTATAGTGGGGGGGGGGGGGACAAAAGGGTAACTAATAAAGGAATAAGAATAAAAATGTGAAGTGACTGACTTTTTTTAAATTAAGATACACCTATGGTAAATGGGCACTTTTAAATGTTAAAGCTAGGATCAAATATAGCATATGTTGGGTCATTGTGTGGGAATGATGTGTCCAAAGTGGAGGTATGGCTCAAGTGTGTATCGGTATATTCTCAGTGTGGATTCGAGTATCATAGTATTTTATGTGTTAAATAGTTGTGATACTAAAATTTATTCCATAAATTTAATAAAATAAAAGGTTTTATTGAGACAGTCAGTTTGTCCTTTGGTTATTGACAGAAGTTTGGGGTGAGGTATATTGATTCCTCATTAAAGTAGTATATCTCAGAGGGAGGAAAGGGTACTTCAAACAACATCAATGACTAACTGGACTGCTATATTTATGGATGCAGCGGATGTTATCGACAGGTTTGTTACAGTACATGTATATGAGCAGGCAACTTCATGGTATACTGGGATAAACAGGTACTGCAAAGATGTAACAACTACCAGAGAAAATAAATTGCCTCTAACCTTTCATATCCTACAGGACACTGATTCCAAAGATTTAAAAAAAGTCACCTGCTTGTAAGAGGAATTTCATTGAGCAAGAAAATTGGCACTTAGCCAACTGTCATTCAGTCAAGATGGTGTACTCAGTAATGAAGCAAAGCAGTAGGCCTTGGCAGAACCATCGACTCTGTGTCTAATAGTGCATTATAATTCGACAGTATGCCATCTTAGGATATTTACAACACTTGTAAGTAAGCATTACAAATATAGATTCTTATATGGTCATGTCATTTGTTACGTATTTCACTGTTATCGTCTAACCTACTTTCAGAAGACACTTGATAATGGCAGTTTGAAGCCGATATCATGATTGTGTAAGTGTAAATGTAACACTGTAAATAAACAACAGTCTAATGGCGGTACTGACTTTAAAGAAAAAAAATTAATGGATACATCATTTAGCCTAACGTAGAAATGGTGCAGAGCATGCCGCATGTCCTTTTGCGCCGTCACAACATTGCCCCCGTCGATCTCGAGAGACGTGTTACACGCATGAGGAAGACGAGTCTGATGCCGAATCAGATGATACAGAGGAGCCAGTTGGTCCACAGCCCAGCGGACGTGGTTTGGAACGCCACCTCAACCCTCCCACTTCACGCCGCTTCACTCCTAATAATCGCGCCTTTACACGCCTGACGTCTGCAGTCCGTAGCAGAGCCCGATGCGCACTTTCTTAAAGGCCACATAAGAGAGAGTTGTAAAATTCTTGCGTCCTCCGAAATTTCGGCGCTCTATCAGCGCACAGTCGTATCAACGTTTGTCAGAACCTCGGGTTTGTCCTCTGAACTCAGCATTCCAAAATGGAGGCTTATCACGCAGCTGACCAGAGACTATGGTACAACACTTCTGGGTCCACCTCGTATGGTAAGGATCTCCATCTGCGCCGTATTCAACACCCAAGGGAATCAAAACATTTTCACCGAGAGTCGTGTGTGACGTAATGTGACATCCACTACACTGTGGTCCATGAAGTCGGCGGGGATGGCATCGATGGCGAAAGTCCTTTCACACGTCCGGTCAGACTAAATATGTGACACCTGTTGCTAGAAGAGACAGTAAAACAAGTAAAACTGACAGGAAGTCGGATATTTACAAACGGACTGAATTTTACTACTACCGACAGAAATAAAAATTAGGAAACTGGTCTACAGGACGCAACACACAGTTATAACAACCACCTGTCAAAATAGTATCCAAACATTAAACACATGCAAAAAACCGAGACAGAAAAAGATGTTGACTCGACTTCTTGCAAGAATACGGTACCTGCAAAGGAAACACAGAACGATTTACATGAAGAAGCTAGCCGCAAATCCTACACAACCCTATCAATATTCAAAGGAAGAAGCGTATGAGCCAGCACACTTTAACAAACAAGAAGCTAAATTCGATCTCATTGCTGGCTTAATTACGTGACCAGATTCTGTCAGGGTCCGTTTCCGAGCCCGCTGACGCGTCCACGTTAGACCGAGCGGGATTATTATCACTCACTCAGCACCGATTCAGTCAGTTAATATCGCTCCTCTGGAACACTACCAGCTCTTCACACACTCAAAGTAATGAGTGCTATCGACAAGGTACCTTAAACGGATTCCTTTCCACATTTCTGCACGGCTTTTGAAACAGTTGCTCACAAAAGGCTTGTAGTCACAGTGCGTGCCTATGGAGTATCGTCCCAGTTCTTCGTCTGTAATCGTGTATCACTGTCGGAAACGACACAGTTCGTAATAACTGACGGAAAGTCAACATAAGCTCAAAACCAGTTCGTTTTGTACCAGCGCGATGTAGAGGAAGGAGTGTCACGCATATGATCTGCGGGTTTGTGGTGACAATAATTCAGACAAAGATGTTTTTAGAATGAGATTTTCACTCTGCAGCGGAGTGTGTGCTGATATGAAACTTCCTGGCAGATTAAAACTGTGTGCCCGACCGAGACTCGAACTCGGGACCTTTGCCCGCACACAGTTTTAATCTGCCAGGAAGTTTCAAAGATGTTTTTCGTTGCGTCGAGACAAATTCAATTAAAAACTTTCTCCTGCGAATATAAAAATAATTTGTGGATGTCCGTCTACATAGCGAGGAACGATAATCGTAATAAAGTACAAGAAATCGGAGGTAGCATTTCATTTCTCATGCACGATGTTCGAGAGCGGAAGTGTACAGAAATAGGCTGGAGGTGGTTGGACAGACCCACTGCCAGGCACTTTAGAGTCAATTACGGAGCGGCCGTGTACACGTGTTGTCCGCCTACACACTACATCTGGTCAACACTTGTTTGTGGTACAGGCACTGGTCTGATGGTACTTTACCGGCTGGTACGTCCTTTGCACTTATGTACAGCCACTGCCGTGATATCAATTTCAGCATTCTTACGGTAGTCGAGCGTTGGTCCCCCTCTGCAGTTTCAACCTCCAGTAATTCCCTCATTAGAAACTCTACAATTCCTTGAAGTCTCAGTGTGACCTCTCAACCCAACCAATCTCTTAAGCAAGTTACCGCTTAAGTTTCCGTTTTTCCCATGTCAGTGTAGTACATCCACATTAGTTACTCGATCTACGCATCAAATATTCAACAGTATTATGTAGCGCCACTTTTTAAAAGCTTCTGTTCCCTTCTTGCCTATACTGCTGTTCAACATAAGACAAATAGCTTTAGGAGAAGTTCGTAAGATTTCTATTTACATTCAATGGTAGTATATTCCTCTTTTTCAGATACGCTTTTCTGCTCTTCAAAATCTCGTTTCCTGCTATTACTTTTTGATATTGTCGCCCTTTGTTTCGTCCATCTTCAGTTATTCTGTTGCCCATAGAGCAAAGCTCATGCATACATTATTTCGTAAAGTAATTCGTTCAGCAGCGCCTCATTTAATTTCATTACATTCCATTATCACTGTTTTTCTTTGGTAGAAAATCATTTACAACCGGTTTTCAAGATACTATCCATTCAGTTCTATTGCTGTCCCATGAGTTTCGGCGTTGCTGGCGGAACTGTGTCATGCATAATTCTTAAGGGTTACTTTCATTTCCTCACAAAACTTCTCTTCCCGTTCCTTTACTTGTTGCTCAGTAAACAGATAGTTCAACTCTCCATTTCAGTACTGTTTTTGGTTTAATGTGGCATTCCAAACGACCCCAGCACGATCTGCAGGATTAGGATCTGTTTGCTTAGTGAACCATTCAAGGCGCGATAGAGTGCTTGAAGGTTCCTAAAAGCAGGAACGTTTGTGTACAGACCTGGAAGATGTAACTGTCCATAGCACACTCGTCATGAATGGGTAGGATGAAGGACAACAATTGGTCACCAAGAATGTTGAAATAAACGACCTGATTTATATACGTGATATTCATGGTACATTATCATAACATCACAGAAGCGTCTGCAACCTGAACAGTGCCCTCAACACAGGGCGAGTTAAGCAACTCACTGGACTGACAGTGGCCTTGACACCTCACATCATCTGAAAGACGCGACCGCTCAGAGCCCACTGCACTCGCCTCCCCCCCCCCCCCCCCCCCCACACACACACACTCCAGTCAGCCTCTGGACAGTTCCTGTGCTGTTTGGCCCACTGGAGACGGGCAGCGTTATGTGCCACTGTGAGCAACGGCCTTCTTACAGGTGCCGAGCTCCACGTCTCCTCTGTGTGCTCGCTTGGAAACTTGTTGACTTGGACCTCGATTGACTGGCAGAGAACTGTTGTACTTAGAATCAAAGGAGACACCTCCAACGTATTCCACTCTTCTAAATTTCTCACTACCATGCCTTGCAAAGATAGCCATCTTGTCTATGATGGATGCAACAATTTATAAATTTTGATACCTAAAAACTTTTTAAATTCATGCATTTGCTCCTGTCACCTAACACTTGTTTTACAATGTTTATGAATGTTCCTAGCGAGGTCGCCCAATCTCTGGGAAAACATTTGCAAGCGTCACTAGCACATTTGTGAAGAGAGTAAAATATGAATTAGGAAATAATTAGTTCAGGAAGTTTTTCAGTTAACCGAGTAGCAGCAGCGATTCTTGGACGTTTCATATAATTACAGTCAGCAGAAGCAAATCTTATAATATTGTTTTCAGGAAAGTTGTATTAAAAAATGAAAGAATTAGATTAGAATAAAACGTTTTACTTGTTGCACCTTATCATATTCACCGTGCCTAGAGATTTCACAGAGGTTCCACAATTTACGTTCACCTTTATTTGTGTCCTCGTAAAATTTTTAAGAGCAGATAGTAAAAACCTGGGTGTTGACTCTTGTCTTTCTGCAGTCTACTTCCATAATGTAACCATTACGGCCTGTAATTGTAGTGATATTATAATATACTACCTTACCTTCACTTACTGAAATACTCCAGTCCACATGTTTAATTTCATTATTAACTGTCTCACCAATTTTAATTTTCAGCATATCTAGCTGGGAAGACTCCACATTTCAATGTGGTACTCACCCGACACTGGCGTGATTCTATTCCTAATTTAAAATGTTGTTTCTTATAGATTACATGAGCAGCTCCTCCAATCGTTCAAAAAGGAGGTCTTAGTTTCTTCAAATCAATCGTTCACCATAGAGCGATTACCGAACAGCGACCTGGAAATCACATTTCCTGAAATTCAGTCTGTCTACGTCCTCTGTTTTGCTACTCCAAACACTAATCTGAGACCATCATCTTCATTCTGGTAGCGAAATTCTGAAATAGATCAGTTGGCGAAAATGGGAGATCAAACTTGCATCTTCCATAGCTGTTTGTGATTCTATTACTGTATTCAGTTGTCTCCTCTGCATTTAACAGTGGAATTCCCATTGGACTCGTAATTTACCGCCCTTCCTTTTAATTTCACCGAAGGCTGTTTTGACTTTTTTATTTCCTGGGTCACTCCTTCCGCCAATTATTTATCTCTTTTTTCGATTTCATCACATTTCATGTAGCCATTCCACTTTAGCTTTCATGCATTTCCTGTTTATTTCATTCCTAAATGACTTGTATTACCTTATTCTTCATTTTGCCTGTACGTTTCTGTACTTCCTCCTTTCGTCAGCCAGCTGAAGTATTTCTTCTGTTACCTTCTTTCTGTTTCCTCTCAATTACCTTCTTTTTAGCTATGTTTCTCTTTCCAAATTGTGTAGCCCCTCTTTTTATAAATGTCCATTCCTCTTCAATTGAATTTCCTTCTGAGCTCTTCATCGGCGCTGTAATTATAGCCTCAGAGATCTTCAACCATATATCTCTGTTCATGAATATATCTGTATCCCAGTTCTTAGCGCACTATTTCTTCAGTCTGCTCTTCGTCATTACTAAATTGCGATTTGAGTCTACATCAGCTTCTGCGTGTACCTGATTCTAGTACTGGATTCCATATCTCTTTTGATTTCGGAATCTCTGCCTGACCATGATGTCATCTAACTGGACTTTTCCCATAGTTCCGAGTCTTTTCCTAGTACAGGCCTACCCCTACCACTTGTAAATACTGAACAGAGCATTCGCTATTACTACCTGAAATCTACTGAAGAGCTCAATTAGTCTTTGTCCTCTCTCATTGTTACTGCCAAGCCCATATTGTCCTTTAACATTTTCTTCTACTCCCTCCCCTAAAACCGAATTCCAGTTCCTCATGACTATTTTGTTTCCCCTCCCCTTCCATACTGAATTACCCGTTCAAAACCCTCATATGTGATCTCCATATCTTCATCTTCCGCTTGAAACATTGGCAAGTATACCTGAACTATCGTTGTAGGTGTTGGTTTGCTGTCGATCCTGATGAGGAAAACCAATATTTTAGGCACACTCTTTGGTTTGGTTACGTCCGTAAGACGCATTTGGGTTGAGGTCTGAGGTAAAGTTTGTATAGTTGTTTGTAATCAACAGGACTGGAAATCATGAACGATGTGTTGTAAATTGCATTGCGTATCAGGATTAAATATATGGATGCTACTATCTAGATGTAATGGTTTAAATTGTAGCTAATGAGGTAAAGAATTCCTGATAACTCCAACCAATCGGTGTTTAGCGTCTTCCCTTTTTATGTACCACGCACTTCGTTCCATTACCTGATTCACTATTCCTTGATACTTCCGGTCATGTACTAAATCTATTCCTTCTATATGTTTCATCACTTCGATTCAGCATCTGTTCATTAAATACTCGATGTACCCATCTTCAGCGTTATTCACCATAGGCTGCTGTCCCTCTTGGGAACCCCATGTTGGTCTGGCTCCTTTATAGACGCCTTTTCCATGTTGTTGCATCTGCATTGCATCACTGAGGTAATGACGCCACCCCACGGCGGTCTTTTCGCTAAACAATGCAGATTGAGGCGGGATTGGACTAATTTAGTTTACAACGTCGAATATTTTACTTAGTGCACAAATGACATTGGGGTACGACAGTTTCTCAGGCTCTCCCTTGTACTGATAATCTCCAGGTAAGATTTGCTACTCTGATACCTATATGTCTACTTAATCCCATTAATATTTTCATTACTCTTTTGCGTTTTGTTGTTATATAAATTTGTCGAATTATGTATATGTATTTGTAGATGTAGAGTTCAAACTTAATGAATTGGTTACCAATAGGTAATTATTTTAGATTGTTTATAGGTATTTTCCATGAAGCCCATGATGACACGTGTAACATGTAAGCGACAAACCATGTCACGCCATAGAATTAGGAGTGTGTGTAAAGTAACCGACGCTTCAGAAATGGGCGAATAGTTTTCGGCGAATGTGGCATATACACAAGGTATTTCGCATAACCCCACGACAAGAAATCCTTGGGTGTCAGGCCCATAGGTCTAGGTGGCAGAGAACGCAGTGCCGCCATGGCAAGGACGACAGATTCAACGTTTTGGGGGGTGCTGATTCAAAAGTGTGCAGTGCCTTCCGATTCCCTACTCCTCCACAACGATGAAAATTCTGAATTTTATTTTTCGTTTTCTGTACTGCTTATCGACGTACCGGCAAGAGTCGCCTGAAGTAACGTATCACCACTACAGTGATTTAGGGTTGGGCCGTACGCTGCACCCCCTACTGTGTGGACTCGGCCCGTGTCCCCCGCTGGCCTCCCTCTCCCTGTGTTGCTGTGACGCCCACAGCCGGGCTGGCGGAAACTGGAAGCGGCTCAGACCGCAAACGGGATGTTGGCTGCCCACTGACCGCTAACCGCATGCAATCGCAGTGAAGACATGACGCACTTCCCACACACACACACACACACACACACACACACACACACACACACGTAAACGCGTCGAGTATTCCTGGCGCACATCCGTAATGGTCCAAATACGCAAATACTACTTGGAGGCGAGAAATCGCGATCCTGCGTTAGTAGCTTCCCGCAGATCGAGAGATTTATACCAAATATATTAATAAGCGACGGTACTAATCTCCTATTGCACACAGGACATGTCACTATTCAAGAAGAAAGGAAAAAAATCACGGGAAACTTAAAACAATAGAATATCACCAAGATTGGCAATGTTTTATAAAAGCTCAAAATTTTGCGCGGACTTTAATGCGAGATGCTTTTAATAGTGTCCACAACGGAGTTTTGCCTACACATCTGGTAGAAAAACCTAAAGAGATTCTGGTCGTATGTAAAGTACATCAGAGGCAATACACAATCTGTGCCACCACAGTATGATGACAGTGTTTATGTTACTGATCAAAGTGCCGCTAAAGCGGAGTCACGAAGTGCGGTAAATATTACAAAATTCGGTCAATCACTGCAGCCGACTTGAGTAAGTTAGAAGTAGATATCCTCGATGTAGAGGAGCAACTTAAACCACTTAATAAAGGCAACTTTTTCGGCCGAAATGTATACCAGTCACGTCCCCTTACGAGTACGGTGGTATATATTTAGAAATCATCTACAACCGCTTACTCGACAAAATATCAGCCCCTAATGAGTGGAAATTTCGACACGTCACACCAACAGTCACGAAAGCAAACAGGAGTAATTCCCTGAATTACTGGCCCATACCAGTAACGTCGATCTGCAGTAAGATTTGGAACATTCACTGGGCTCGAACATTATGAATTGTCCCGGAGAAAACGGTCTATTGAGACATACTCACCACCGATTCAGTAAATATCGTTCTTGTGAGGCACACCTAGCTTTCATAGTAGCGAGTGCTATCGACAACGGACTTTGAACTGGTTCTTTTCTTGATTTCCAGAAGGCTTTTGATACCATTTCTCAGAAACGGCTTGTAATCATTTTGTAAACCCATTGAATTTTGTCCTAGTTGTGCGACTGTATCCGTCATTTCCTGGAGGAAGGGTCACTGGGCGTACTAACTGACGGAAAGTCATCGAGTAAAACAGAAATGGCATTAGGGGTACGAAAGGGAAGGGTTATAAACCGTCTGCTGTCCCTAATCTGTATAAATTATTTAGGAGACAATTTGAACAGCTTTGTCAGAGTGTTTGCACATTATTCTGCCGTTAACCCTCTAGTAAAGTTGGCATAAGATCAAAACCAATCGCCAAATGCCAATTTATTTAGCCAAAAGTGACAACTCACTCTAAACAATGGACAGAGGTAGGTCATACACATGAATACGAAAAGAAATCCTTCACGTACCGGATACGTAGTAAATCACACAAATATAAAAACTGTCAGTTCAACTAAATACCTAGGAATTACAGTTACAAACTATTCGAATTTGAACGATGTTACAGAAAATGTTGTCGGAAAAGGAACCAAAGACTGCGTCTCGCTGGAGTCCCTAATCTTGTTAGTATTTTTGGTTCATCTACATTCTAACTTATATTTCTAATACCCAGTGTCAAATTGGAAGTGCTGTTACTGTTGATGAGATTTGATACACCTGCCTGCCTGATCCTGGAGCGCTGCTATTCTGCGTCCGGCGGTATTGGGTAGGTGCCCCTCAGCCTTTGTTGGTATGTTTATTGACTATTTTGGTCCCTAATAAATTCCCTCATAATCTTGCGTGATATCTCGTTTGTCAAACTATTTAGGATATGATAGGTGTCAGCTCGTCTTTTTATGGAGAAGATGTCTCTGTTCGGTAGTTGTTGTCTTAAATCATACGCTACGTCGTCATATGTTGGACAGTCATAGATGATATGTTCAGGTGTGCCGTTCCGAACACCACAGTCACACGCTGGTGTAGCCCGTTCACCAAATCGACGTAAGTATATGGGATATTGCCCATGCCCTGTAAGAAAGTGGAGCAGTCCTCTACTTGGCTCAAAGAAACCCATCTCTAATCTTTCCTTGTTATCAGTGAGCAGTTGAAATACCCTTCTCCCCGTTTCTTCATTTTACCATGATTAGTGCCATAGCTCCTCCCCCCTTCCACTGATAGCAAACTTGTCACCTAACTGTACCCCCGTGATTTCCCTGGTCTTTCCTTTAGTTACCCAGTACCATGTGTGCCTTCTCCCGTATGTTGATGTCTAATGGATACAGCCCCATTGACACCAACAAGGCTCCCCCCCCCAGGAGGAGTTCGATATGCCCAACAGAGCGTAACAGCATATTCCTCTGCACCCTTCTCACGGTCATGGCAGGTCTCGTGAGCCTCTGTGCCCAGACCCCACACCTGTATCCTACTATTGATGTTGAAATATTATTGTGATAGAGTTTAATGAGATTGGGTTTCAGATGGCATCTTTTATGTCCTATGTTGATGAGATTGCTTAAAACTTGTAGGGCTCATTGAGATATGGTGTCTATATCTGACGTATAATTCCACTTTTCATCAATTACAACCCCTAGATATCTGGCCTCGCGGCGCCGAAGAACTGGTGATTCTTTCATTCTAACGGTAAGATTTCTAATCAGGCTACCTTTCAGCAGTAGATACGTAGATCTGTGTGGTACAATCCTTATTTTCGCTTCGCGGCACCATTCTAAAAGTGATGTTATTGTTTTTTCCACTTTCGGTTCTAGGTCTTCACGGCTATGGCCCCTAACCAGCAGGAGGTCATCTGCGTAGGCTGTCCCGTCTAGTACGTCCTAGCTGAGATATAATTTCTGTAGCAGCGGTTCTATATTTACATTCCAAGAGAGTGTCCCCAGAACAGATCCATGGGCAACCCTTCGTGATGGTTTTACTTATTTTCCTGCTAGGCGATGATAACCAAACCTCCCTGTCCTCGTAACAGCTCCTCAGACAGCCACAGCGGGGCCCTGAACACTCCTTCTCACACAAGGGGGAGAAGAGCGAGGGCCACCACAGGTTGTCGAATGCGCCACTGATGTCCACCATGATGCCTACCACATACTTTCGTGGGGCTGAGCTGCAAACCTCAACCGCCTGGGCAGTTGCGTCAGACACTGATCGCCCCAGCCAAAAGCTAAACAGCCTGTTACTCATCCCGCGCAGTATCCTGTGTATCGCCAGACTGTCAGCCAAAAACTTCTCTATTAATTGGTGTTGTTGCTCTACTCTACATGATGTTCCCTACAGATCTGGCACTGAATCTCGTTGTCCTCATTCCCCTCATCATCTGGTAACAGAATCTGTAGAAGGACCTCGGCAGACTCCTGCCAGGACTCTGTCATTTGGTCGCCATCTATGATTGTCGAGAGAACCTTGAGAGATCTTATTTTTTCTCTCGGACCAACTTATAGGGGACTCCCCTATGGGCAGTGGCCTGTTGGTGCAGCACATATCTTTCCCAGCTTTTAACCCTAACCCCCTCAGTTCTTTCTGGAAGACCTTTCTGGCTGCCCTGTATCGCTGCAGCCGGAACTGTTTTTCTTGCCAGATGACACATTGCTCGTAATACTTCCTCGTCTGTCTCACAGACTGGCGCATACGTTGTAGTTCGGCAGTCCATGGTGATGAGGAGGCTGCAATGGCTCTCCTCCTGGGTGGTACAGCAGCTTTCACCACTCTAACTACAGACCCCACCATCTTTTCAGCATACCTATCAACGTCTACATCACCCTCAGGCAACGGATGAATGTCACACTCCAGAGCTAGGCATTACCAATATGTGTTATTGGAGTTGTATTGGACCTCCCACCCCACGTCCCAGTGGCACTCCTTGTCATTAAGGCTAAACACAATCAGATTATGGTCGTTGCGACTTGATCTAGGACTCTCCAGTTCGATGTTGCTGAGGGAACTGGGTGTTGACAGGATGACATCTATGTTTTTTCCAAATCCTCCTCCACCTCTATAGGTGTGGGGATTCCCTCATCTGTTTGCCGCAACTAGTTCTGAGGCAATGATGAACTCTTCAGCCTTCTCCCCATTTGCATCTCTAGGGCCGCCGTACCATAGGGGCGGTTACAATAATCTTTTCCCCCACAATGCCGTGGTGACTCGAGTGAGATGATCCAAGAAGTCGTCAAAATTACCTCTATATTGGAAGTACATGTTAATGATGTACACTAGTTCAACAAGTGATTGCAATTCCACGATGTTGCAGTGACTATTTCATAATTGTGCTATGGTAGCAATTCGTAAGGCCTTATTTGCTACAATTATAGCTGCTTTTGGCTCCTCCCCAGTGTACATTATGTGCCAAGTGGCAGCCATAAAGGAGATTTGTCCAGCTTGGGAGTATGGCTCCTACAAGCAGATTATATCCAGCATCCACTCCTCCACTGCCCTTGGCACTCCCTGAATGACCTAGTGACTATTATCTGTCCAATCATTATTTCACTTGACATTATGGAAAGTAAGTATGTACGTTACAATCAGGTCAGGCCTTTTTCCAATCTAACGCAATGTGTCCGTTTCTAGGTCACACTGTATTTAAATTTCCTCCAAATCAAATCTTTCATCCCGTCTTTCAAAAACCTTTTCAATGAGCTCACGCAGGGCTCTGAAGTCAGTGGGGAGATTCATCGACTTGAGTTGTATCCTGTCTACAGACTCCATTGCCGAGAGGGTGACCTTTCTACCATATTTGTACCCTAAGCATACGACGTGCATGTCAAGCTCTAAGTTTGCGTACACTCTTCTTGGGTCTGCTCCCATAGCTCTTTGTGCTGCCTGCAGCTGCATCGTGCTGGTAGCAGTGCTTTCCTGTAGTATTTGTTATGAAAATCCTTCTTGTACGGGCATGGCACTGTTTATTGTACTAGCATGTGGGCTGTTGTCTAATACTGGGCTGCGTTGTATTATGTCTGGTCAGCCACTGCCACTGGTCGCCCAACATATCTTTCCGCTTCATCAGTTTGAGTAGGCCCCCAGATGAGGGAGGAGGAGAAACCAATAGGAGCCTGAGAGACTTTCTTTTTTTGGCTCTCCTGGTCTCAGTGACACCATCAGCCATAATCTATTCTGGAAATTAGGTGCTGTACCAACATTTTATATGTTGGGCAATTTGTACCAAATGCACCACAGGTCTTTTTGCCCCTATGCATGCATGGTATACAGACGCCTGGTTTATTGTAGTTTTTTCTTAAGTGGTCCTCAGCTTTGACTTTGAGCATGCAGGCTTCCTGCTACAGTATTTGTGTATATGACCTATGTCTCCGCAATTGTGGCAATGAGGTACCACGAGCTATACCAAGAGGTAATTTTTGACGTGTATGGCATGGAACCCTACCTAATCCTTTTCCAGAGCTGTCAGTTTCTTCCACAGGGCCCCTGAGATTGGGAACCACTTCTCTTAACCTGGACCGACTCCTCTGGCATGGGTGGGGGGGACTAAACTGCAGCTCCACCGCCGGCCTCGCCTGTAGACCGAGGACCCCTCAGCTGCCGGGTTCAATGCCTTGTTACCAGCACACTTGTCCGTTCAGTACTTTGTCACCGCCGATTTCACTCGTCCTGCATGGGCAAGTACAGCCCGCAGTCCGTAGAGGCGGACGCACCTCTCACCCTTCGACCCCTACTGGCCTGAGCTTCCACCTTGCGGCCAACGACCCACTCCTACTCAGGTGGTGGGCTGGTCACGCAGTCGTTCGGGGGTGTGGACCCATTTAGCCTAAACCTGGCTGTGTTACCACCCCGTGGGCTTGGCAGAACACGCCTGGGGACAGAGGAGTAGCAAGGCACACTTGCCGACTTGGGGTAAGATTTCACGACAGCAAACCAGGTCACCAGCAGCAGAGACACAGATGGAGGCACGTCCCTGTGTTCTGGGGAGCAGCAGCGCCTGGGAGGCGCAGCACGCCGCAGCCAAGGCCAGCACCGGCCCTACACTGCCACTCAGCCCAGGACCCAGAAGTGACAGATGTTGTGTCCCTTTTGCGCCGCTCCCCCTGTGCCATGAGTCCTTTGCTTTCTCCTTGGGTTGGGAGACTCTTAACGTCGTCCAGGACGTGAGGAACCGCAGCAGCCAGGCTGCAGGGTTCCGGAATCGTCGTTAGACTTACCGTCATAGCCTCGCCCAACTACCGCGCTCAACTCAGGAGAGACAGTAGGTGTGCCTCTCGTAACGCAGCTTCCCCTCCATCATGCACCCTTTGATTTCGCCTCAGGTTGGGGGCGCTTAACGTCCCACCATGACGGGAGTTTTACATCCTTCCTCAATATCTCCTGAAATTTTGCTCTGCGGTATGGGACCATCTGCTGACTGAGTTGGTGGAAGACATCGTAAAAGTTCAATGAAGGACAGTTAGTGTTGTACTGTCGCAAAATAGTGGAGAGTGTCGTGGATATGATCTACGAGTTGGGATGCCAGTAATTTGTACAAAGATGATTTTTCTTATGGCGAGAACTTCTCACAAAATTTCAGTCACCAACTTTCTCCTCTGAATATAAAAATATGTGTATGATGCAGCTGTTTGCAAAACCACAGAAATGCACTAGGAAAAAGTAAAGAACGTTACAAAACTAAAATATATTTAATACAGATGAAGAGAAAGAAACAGGTAATTCTCAGAAAACGGACGTAGATGTTCTACATAAAAATAAATGCGACGCACCATTCATGTCTTACATTCTCTGCTGTGTAAGAGGCTGTAGACATCAGAATGTAGAGCAATAACTTTAACCAGAATGACAGTTATTATCTTATTCCTAGGAGACGATAAAGGAATGCGCCAAATTATTGCCGGCCGCTTTGGCCGTCCGGTTCTAGGCGCTTAAGTTTGGAACCGCGTGACCACTACGGTCGCAGGTTCGAATTCTGCCTCGGGCAAGGATGTGTGTGATGTCTTTAGGTTAGTAAGGTTTAATTAGTTATAAGTTGTAGGGGACTGATGACTTCAGATGTTAAGTCCCATAATGCTCAGAGTTATTTAAACCATTTTTGAGCCAAATTATTAACATCACAACTTGTGGAAACAGCATTCGAGATAGGTCGGCAATGTACAGAGTGGGGCAGCCACCGACCCCTTGTCTGGTAGCAGAGTGGTAGTCAGTTGTTTCTGAAAACGACGATGGAGATATTTCTTGTGAACTGGAACTTTTTTTTTTTCAAAAATGAACATGGACGGAATGTCGAGAACGTATGACACAAGAACGTCATCCTCAGGAACTTAGTTGCACGTTGTAACGGAGTTTGAGGCCCAGAGCAGTTTTCGTGGCACATCATCAACTTTCCATCACTGTAATTGTTAGGTATGTCATGCCGTCGACCTACAAACTAGTGATCTGAGGATAAATGTCGTTACGATGAGACTCGATGAAGAATTTAGCCTCCAAGATAGTTCAGCAGCTTATATGGTGGGGCAAATAAAAGTGGTCCACAGAACGGAGTTCCAGGGTAAAAAGAAACGCAGCAGGGGAAAGGAAATACAGCATTAACCAGACTGTGGCAGATACCACGAGTGGCCACCGTCCACCTCTTGGCACTTGTGGGTCCTGGTCATTCAGTTGCTGAAGGTGGACCGAAGCTGGACCGCTGGGATTGCTGCAGTCTCATCTCAAACGCTGTGCTGCAGTTCTTGAAGACTATGAGGGTTGTTGCAACACACCCTAGATCAGGTGAAATGGCTGACCTGCGCTAACAACTCTATCACACGTGACTCCTAGGATTGGATGGCTGTATGGGCAGCTGCTCCGTCCTGTTGAAACTAACTGTAGATGTTAACCTCCTCCGTTAGTGCTGCCTGAAATGATTTCAAAATGTTGGCAATGTAACGCCCCGAAGTCAGACTCTGATGAAAGCAGATGGGGCCATAACGTGGCGTGCAGACACTGCACACCTAACCCCATCGTTGTGGAAACTGTGCGGATTCTCTGCTGCCCAGAACCTGTGATTCTGTGAGTTGACAACCACTTCGTCAGACATAAAGAACGGATCCATGTCCAAGCCATTCATTGTTTTCTCATCCAGTCACAAAACTGGGGGCACTAAGGAACGAGTGCTGGTTATCACGCGCGAGAAACAGATGCTCAGTAAGGATGCGTGTGCCGAGACAGGTAGAATATTCGTCAGCATAATCGATGTGTCATTCCAGTCTCTTGCAACAGACGCCGGATTAATTTGGTAGAACATTAAAGTATTTTCTGGTGCATTAAAATCACATTTCCAGGTGTGCGGGCATGTTTCAGAGTGTTTTTGATACTGTCTGACGCCATTTTGGGACTACGCTTAGCGTGGCGTTTCTTGCTGGCACTTTGACACTATTAAAGTTTTCGACAAACAACTGACCAGACCATTCCACCGCCTATTTCGTCACATAACTTTCCACAACCAACACCAGCTGCTCTTCTGTGAGCACCGTCGCCTCCCTTGCGCTGCTCCACTTTCACTGACACAGCTCGCACTGCGCTCTTAACTGGTCTGGATCACGTGGCCGGCACATACGTCACAGGGTGTTGTTATGTGCACACGTTCACGTCCAATCGTATCCATTCGTCCGCGCCATTTTTATTTGTCCCTGCCTGCATATTACTGGGTTTGCTTGCATTTCACGTATGATGCCCAGACTGGAATGGAATGACGTTAACTCGCGGCTTGAGGATGAAGTGAGATGCAACAGTTGGAAATTCATGTCGAGTGACTGAGAGATGGACATATGGAGACTGCAGTTTTATGTCGATTTCTTCCCCCAGGTTCCAGTTCTGGAGGTCGCCCCGTATTACTGTGTCTGCCCCCACCCCATGCGACAGATTTGTTACTTGCCATACTTTTCCTATTATGTGAGGCATTATTGACAAAATTCGTTGCAAGAGTCTGATGAGAAAGATAACTTTAAAGGTGAGAGTGAATATTATTACTTTTTTTTTTAATTTACCATCAGATCAAGAGCAGTTCTGATATTGGATAAAGTAAATGAAACAAATTTTACCTCTGTTTACTTAATGAATGGAAATAACTTCCATCCTCATGCGCTACCTCCAGTGTGACAGTATCGTGGTGCTGTTTTCCAGCAGGACAATGCTCGCCAACATATTGCACGTGTCTCTGTGAACGGGCAGTGTCGTGTTGAAGTATTCCCTGACCCCAACGGAATGTGTGTGGGACAGCCTTGGACGCCGGCTTCGTCCCAGTGTAAGCATCAACAGCCGTGCGCCTGCTGGCCCCAGGTGGGTACAGAGCGACTCCATGACACCCATCCCAGCAGAGGCGGTGGAACGTCACACTGATAACTGGGCTCATATGCCCACATCCCTGTGAATTTGACTCGATCTTGCATTTACGGAAGTTACACCGATTATCTCCCTCTACCGCTAAAGTTTCAATTCGTTTTCTCCTCCCCTTCTCGACATTTAATGTTTTTTTGTCAGGTAGTGTATTTTATTATAATTGTCATTATTAAAAGTGCAGGCATCTGTGGCACATTAAAAGTGAGCACAGATACGGCGTGATGCTAATGGCAAGTAATATATCCAGGGCTGTGGAGGGGGCTAGAGACAGTAGTAAGGTACGACCTCTAGAACTGCAACCTGGGGGATGTAATCGATATAAATTTGTTCTGGGAAAGACAAGGAATAGTTAAGGTAATAGCGCAAGTTATCGCCTTATTTATTTAACTATCAAGAAACTGGGCATGGTGTATTTTAAAGTACTAATTAGACCTTAAGCCTTAGATATAATTGATTTGCATATTCAGGGAGAAATAGTAAGGTTAGCGACATGTGGTAATATCTACAACTACATCTACATCTATACTGCAGAAGCGGCCTTGCGCTGTGTGGCGGAGGGTACTTTGCGCAACGCTGTCACCTCCCCCTTTTCTGTTCCAGCCGTGTATGGTTCGCAGGAAGAGCGACCACTAGTTACCCTCCTTCTGTGCTAAGATCTCTCTACTTTTATCTTCGTGGTCTTTTCGCGAGATGTATGTAGGAGGAAACAGTATGTTGTTCCACTTCAAATCACTCCATAAGCATAGCTCCTAGATATATTACGGAAATAACTGCTTCCGGTGATTGTTTCGCGGTCATGCCGTCATACAATGAAGAGTCTTTCTGTTTACGTATTGCCAGTACACTACATTCGTTTATCTTGAGCGTCAGCTGCCACTCCCTGCAACAGGCGTCGATCCTCTCCAGGTATTCCAGCATTTCGCAGTAATTACTTGAATCCGCGACTTCTCTGTATACAACAGCATCATCCTACGAAATCTCATGAAAATTCTGACGTTATCACCTACGTCATTTATGTGCTAAAAAATAATAGTTATTTAGCACTCTTTTGGGACATACTCGAAATTACTTTAACATCTGACGATTTCTCTGCGGGGTGAACAATTTGAGCTGTTGTCCCATCTTGCATGAAAAGAGTGGTTTCCGCAGTAATTCATTAGCATATCTGCCAAATTTCGCTGCCATGGAATAATTACAGCCAGTACTCGCCTCCATGAGCAGACGTACGTCAATTATAATCCCCCGGGATATTAATTTCTACTGACACCCACTGTGCAGAACTGTGGTGCTGGATCCAAGTGTGAAGTTTAGAGGTTGTAATAAAACTCGCGAAATTATTCATCTTCGGCAATTTCGGCACAAATCGTCAAACCAAAACGTCAAGAAAGGCTGTTACGACGTTTGTTATTGTAATATATACTCTGGAACCATAAAAATGAAGTAATATGCATTACAAATTCATTCTATTATATCAAAAAATAGTCGACCCACTGTATCCATGCAGTACCCAAATGGCGAAAAATGCAAACATTTATAGAACACGCACGTGTATGTAACTTCAGATGCTACTGATTATATATAACAAAAAAACTCATATTGGCAAGAGAGAACAAGATTAAGTATTTCACTTGTAATGCTGTATTATTGTGTTACATACTGTGGTGTTGCGTTACAAGTGGCACGTGTTCTTCCAGCAGCAAAACGCTCGATCACTCACTGAACATGTCACACAGCTCCAAACTTCCGCTGGTCATTCAGTTTCCTGGACAATGTACAAAACATAGAGGGGACACCACAAGCAAACGTAACCCAAAACAAGCCTTATCGTCTGTTGAGGGATCCTTATGGTGCAGGATGAAACAAAGCCCATTAGGTTTCCTCATCCACTACGTCGTCGCTAGAACGTGTGCTTCCAACAAGACAACGCGACTGCACTCACTGCTTTCCACGCTCTGCTCTCAGAAGTGTTCATTACATACCCGACCAAGACTGAGTACCGTGCTGTGCGAAATCACAACCTAAAATTGCACCAGACTAATGTTGAAATGATACAGCAGTGTGCTGTATACATGCTGTCGGTTCTGATGAAGATTCTGCAACACGTTTACTTTCAGCAAGACGACGCGCTTTTACTAACATACTGCGTGAAACTGATTCTCCCTCCCACAATTTTCTAAGATTTTATGGCACAGAGATAAAAGATCAGTCTTTGGAATCAAATAGTCAGCACCTCTTAACATAAAATGTATACTTACTGATTGTGGATGAGACGGCAGGACCCTTACTGAGTGTATCTGTAACCGACAGTCACATATCGTGGTTGTTGAGGTAAAACGGAAGTCAGTAGGAGCATCCAGCCTGATCTGGTGCCGTTGGTACATTATCAGCTTTACCTCATCTCCCATACTCTGTTGCAGTGATACAGCCGACGTAATGCTCATTATGTCCCACCCTGAAGACATGCAAGACCACTTTAATATATCATGCTGTGCGGAAACGTAAGGTCAAACGAAGCCTGGTGTTTGTTAAGGAGACGCTGAACTGTGGAGAACATACGAAGCGTTAGCCTGTACTGACCCTGCAACACTGGTATCTACCAGCACGACAATGCGCCTCACTCATAGCTCCAGTCGTGCTGAAGTATCTCAGCAAACCTGGTTGTGACATCTAAGAGCTAATCCAGGTTGCATGTCGTGTTCAGTTGCAGCCACAGGTAACCCATGAAGCTTGTTCAGGACATCCGGAAGAGAGCAGGATACACCAGACCTGTTCCGACTCCATTCCTACAAAACCAGCTGATTTAATCTTTGAACAGGACGACACCCACCTGCTCAGTTATTGTGTTACACAAATCTGCTCTCCAAGGAGTTCACCTGACACAGACATACTGATATATTGATGTTTCATGCTGGACAGAGTCATAAGCCAAAATAACTAGTGGTCTTTGGTCGGGAATCGCAGAATTTGCTAGATACAACAAGCCTGGTCTGCTGCCTTTTGGACAACTATACTGGGATGTATTGTTTCAGCAGGACAGCGCTTACTGACTAACTTTCTGAATCACACAGCTGCTCTAACGCAGATGTTTCTCATATCCTGTGTTACTGGTTAAAGGATCAGTTTTTAAATATCCTTTGTGGCCAACTGTAACTTAAAATAACCCATTTCGTCCTCTGAGGGAACACTAAACTGTGCTGGATTCCTCCAAGCTGTACTACTGTGCTACTTTTGGGGGTGATCTTTCAACAGGACAAGACATTTATACACTTTCACTACTCTCCAATACGTACCACAGTTCCCTCGGAAGTAACAAATCAGATACACTCTCAGTCTCGAGGCTTGGGGAACTTTAACATGAAACGATCCTCCCGTGTCTGAGGAATTACTGCACTCTGCAGGTGTCCAGAGTGTTGTCCTGCCTCTGCTGGGTGAGTAGGAGACGATGTTCCACAAGAACACCGCCCTTTCCGTCGCTTTATGCGATATGTGGCATAGATTGTTCTAATGTCCATCAGCTCCACTGGCAATGACATGCAAGCCTTATTTTTGAGTATCATGTTTTAGAGGAATCATTAAGCAAACAATCACTGATGATTGATCAATGAATAATACAGCATGGTTAATGATACTTGGTAACAACCTTAACGAATGTATCTACTGTTTCTTTGCCATATTTAGCGAGTGTGTGTGACAGAATAGATACCACTGTACGCACATTAATCTCTCTTACTTCGTTCTCGAGGTTCCTACTTGAGACGTGCAATAGTTTCAACGTATATGTAGCACATTTTGCCTCGAATTCCTTTTCTGTAAATTTACCTAATTGAATTTCACGCCAGCCGCTGTGGCCGAGCTATTCTAGCCGCTTCAGTTCCGAACCGTGGTGCTGCTACGGTCGCAGGATCGAATCCTGTCTCGGGCATGGATGTGTGTGATGTCCTTAAGTTGGTTATGTTTAAATAGTTCTCAGTCTAGGGGACTGATGACCTCAGATGTTGTCCCATAGTGCTGAGAGCCACTTGAACCATTTTTTTGAGAATTTCACGAAAACAACTTCGTTCTTCTGCCAAACACTGCGGTTTGAATTCCACAACCACCTCTGTTACTTCTCCCTATGCTCAGTCCTAGCACTCCTTCTGATTTTGCTCCATAGCCGCTGTCATGCAGACTTGACCAGGTATCTAGGTGCTGCAGCAGAAGTCTACATCTACATATACATTTACATTTACATGGCTACTCTGCAAGTCCAATGTAAGTGCCTGTCAGAGGGTTCATAGAACCACCTTCACAATTCTCTGTTATTTCAACCAAGTATAGCGCGTGGAAAATACAACGCTTATATATTTCCGTGCGACCTCTGATTTCCCTTATTTTATTATAGTGATCGTTTCTTCATATGTAGCTCGGCGTACACTCCTTGAACATCCACATTCAGGTTCAGGTTCTTCCTGGCGTTCAAAATCAGCATATCTGTACACTGAAACGTCGTGCATTTCTGTATCATCCCCATTACATTTCTGAATTGTTACGTTATACACTGAAGAGTCAAAGAAACTGCTACACCGGCCTAATATCATGTGGGGCCCCCGTGAGCTCACAGAAGCGCCGCAACACGACTAATGACTGAATGAGTTCTGGGGAGAAATAACACCATGAATCCTGCAGGGCTGTCCATAAATCTGTGAGAGTACGAGCAGCTGGAGATCTCTTCTGAACAGCACGTTGCAAGGCTTATGTACGTGTCACCTGTCAGAGTCGAATCTAGACGCATCAGGGGTCCCATATCAGCCAAAAACGGCACACACCCAACACCATTACAGAGCCTCCACCAGCATGACATGCAGAGTCCTCGGATTCATGAGGTTGCCTCTATACCCGTACACGTCCATCCGCTCGATACAACTCTTACCTTTAATTTTCTTTGGTTGATAATACTAAGTTTATGACACTAGTTAAGTCATTAGATGCGAGGTATTCTTCGGCTTCCTGGAAGACCCTGACAAAAATACTTAAATTAAGGACGTTTTTAGCAACATACTGGCTGAAACAAAATATCAGTGCAACAAGAAACCAGACAATGTGGGATATTTCACTTTTTTATTCACTTGATAGCTAGTTTGGAGCCAGGACCCATTATCTTCCTTTTACGAGTTACCACCCGCTCAGGGTAGATGCGTTGCTTATGGCGACTATGAGGCAATAGAGCGAGTGCTGTCAGGTACGTAGGTTGTTCTTGAACATTAGCCAGATTTTCTGAAAAGCAATTTGAACCAGACGCTCTGTCTTGCAATGCTGATCGGCACACACGAGAGGAGTCAGGCATCACATCTGGATAAAGAGGGAGGACATCCTGGCCACCAATCGGCTTAATGGCAGTAACAGGAGAAAGTCGGTAAGAGGTCGTAGGAAAGGGTGACTTAAACGGAACAGACAAATGTAGAGGCGTCTCAGTTTTTCTGTTGTTTAATCATTGCAACACCAGAAGTCCCAACGACTGCCCCACGCCTGTATGTTTCTGGGAGATGCTAGGACACACACCAGCCACACTTTAGGTGATGATAAAGAACGTCGCTACTTCCTCATTATATGTTGTATGAATGCGGTACTCACAAAACTGTAGATGGGAAGGAGTGTTCTTCTTTACTACCATCTCCACTGAACGGATCCTACTGTAACTCTGTGAAGGATATTGAGTGGACTAGCGTTCACATCGTATACCGCTCACATCACTATAAGAGAGCAAAGTAAACTGTTGTTACACACGAGGACACGAAAACGCTGAGGGAAAGCTGTCCAGGTATGCACATTCTGTGGTGAGGCAGTAAGCTGGCGACCCTCCCACCTGGTGCTCGATGCACCCTTGGACCACGGCTGCAGAAATAACATAGAAGAATGATGTCGTATTTGCAAATCAGGTTTCTCTGGTCAATGTGTTGCATTGGAACTGTTCACGAATTTCTGAGTGACTATTTACGCAACTTGTCTGTAGAATGAGGCAGACGAATGCGTTGACAACAAATTTCTCTGAACATTATTCGACAGTAGTCATTCATTTGATGTTCACAGGCGGCGTTCACAGAAAATACCAGCTCTGGAAAATGAGACAAGTCAATTCCCAGGTTTGGAGGTGTGGATTACAGTAGAGGGATACAATTCCCATGTTTGGTCAGTAAGTAGCTACAGAAGTATCTTCCTGTTGTACACTTTTCTTGTATGATTTTTACTTGCAATTTTCACGTTTCTTTACAGTCGAAGCGTAGTTCTGTGTATTTTAGTGAGTTAGTAATTTGGGTAGCATATTTCCATGAGGCAGTAGTTATGAGGATGAAAAGTGGTTGTTTGTCTTATACAGTTGCCTGGGTTTTGGAATGGCTAGATTCAAGGTGTGTCTGGTTAGCATGGTTGAGGTGGGATGGTCAACACATTGGAGGAAATGGACAGGATGTCTGAACCCGGCCGCTCCTAATGTTTCCATAAACAGTACATCTTCTTGTCAATAAGAGTAGGGTTCACTTGGAACTTCTCCTTCATTGACTATGTTCTGCAACTTATCCACTACCTCAATAAGAACAAATTTGTCGTCTTTGCAGCTCTTAACCTTCTGACTATGTGTGTGTGTGTGAGTGGAACAGGAAGTACGAGCTAGTCGCACAGGGAAAGAAATGAAAAAAATGTGAAGCTTCAGTCACAAACAAACACAGGAATAAATGCCAGTGTCCTACCAACTGTTTAATTGACATTCAAATAGTTATGAAAGATATGGCGCATAAAATCTTGTCCACTAGCGTAAATTCACTTGCTTTTTTTTTCAAGACCAGACCATGATTTCCATATGTCGTCAACCATATGTCTGCAACCCCTTGCACTCGTACTTAGACTAAATATATTCCCCAACAGGTGAGACATGTTAATTGACAATCGACTGCCCGGTATTGGCGGGCAAATGCAGTACTGCAGTTCCTGTGTTGTTCATAAATACGATGGAATGTTTCCTCGGACGTGCATGCGTCCGTATTTGCATGCATGTCCGAAAGGACATTACAGTGTACTTCTGAAGAACACAGGTAGAGCAGTATAGTACTGGCCCACGAAAAGCTCTCGTGCAAAGCAAAAATATTGACCAATATTTTAGTCACACTCTTTACTTTGTTTACGTCCATAGGACATGTTTGAGTTGTGGTCTGAGGGAAAGTCTGTATAGTTCTTTGTCATTAGCAGAACTGGAAATTATGAACAATGTGTCGCAAATTGACTTGCGCACCAGTGTGTAACGTATGGATTCCAATATCTGTATGTAGTGCTTTCAGGTGTACCTAGTGACGTAAGGAATTTCTGATACCTCCAACCATTCATTGCTTGCTTTTCCGATTTTTTTGCACTACCTCACACATTCTTCGGTTACCTACTTAACGATTCCTTGATATCTGAGGATGTATCCTGTCAGTCGATTCCTTCTATTAGTCAGACAGTGGCTCTATTGTTTCCTATCAGTTCGATCCTGTACCTCTTCATTATATATTCTATTTCACCACCTTATCTTCAGAATTATTCTGTATCGCATTTCAGATTCTGCTACGATGGGAGCATGACACTTGTATTTTCTGGTTGCCATCATCCGCCCATAACACCAACGTATGGAGGGCCGGTGGGCTAATGTTGCAGGGCCAGACCTTCTGACACTCATCTGGACTGGTCCCCTCCAACTCAAGAACAGGCTGCCCCCCTCTCCGTGAACCACATGTTGGTCTGGCCGCTGTATAGACGCCCCTTCCACGTTGTTGCATCTGCAGTACGGCTGTCTGCATCACTGAGGAACGCAGGCCACCCCAGTCCTGCATAGCCTTGCTGCTAAACAGTGGAGGTGGAGGTGGGACTGGAGTATTGTAGCCTACGCTGTCCAATATTTCCCTTGGTTCGTAAATGACATGAGGGTATCACAGGCTCTCTATATTTTCGCTTGCACTGATAATCGCCGGGTAAGATTGTCTAGATGTCTACTGAATCCTTTTAGTCTTCTGAGTCTTTCTTCATATTCTTATATAAAATTTATAAATTACGTATTTGTATCTCTAGGTATACAGATAAAACAGAATGCAGCGATTACCAGTGGCTGTAGATATTCCGTACGGAGCTAATTTATTTTAGATTCTTTATAGGTATTTTGTATGAAGCCCTTGTCGACACAGACAGTATGTAAGTGAGGACATTTCGTATTATACATTTAGATGCGTCTGTGGATGAATTGTCGCATCAGAAATGAACTATTTGTGTTGTGTAATGGTTTTAGACATAGGTATTTCACATAACCCCTGGAAAAGAAATGAGTTGGTGTCAGGGCCAGAACTCTAGAGGGCAGGGAACGCAGTGCCGTCATGGCAAGGACGACGGATTCAACGTTTTGGGAGGTGCTGATTCTAAAGTGTGCAGCGGCTTAGGATTCGAAGGTCTTGCGTAACGATGGAAATTCTGAAGTTAATTTTACATTGTCTGTAATGCTTATCAATGTACTGGTAAGTGTTAGCTGCAGTCATGTGTCACCGCTGTAGTGATTTTGGGTTGGCCCGTACGGTGGGCCCCAAACTGTACGGACCCGGTCCGTGTCGCTGGCCTCCCACGCCCTGCATTATAACGCCCACAGCCGCGCTGTCGCAACCGGGACTCAGTTTGGGGCACAAACAGGATTTCAGCTGACCGCAAACCGCTAGCCGCCTGCGGTCACAGCCGGGATATGACGCCAGCACTCTAGCCTGCTCTTCCCGCACACACGCACGTAAGAAGCTGGAGTATTCCTGGCGCACATCCGCAGTGATCTCGTTACGCAAATATGCGTTTATGCGTCAGTGGCTTGCCACTAAAGGATAAACATGTCCTTAAAAGGCAAGTGCGTCTATACTGTACGGAGACCTGTGTGTAGCACATCCTGACACGTAACACTAGCTTTAAAATGGTTATGAATATTCCTAGCTAGGTTTGGAAAGTCATTTACCAGCTTCACTGACAGATATGTGAAAATATGAAATATGCACTTGAGTATAATTAGTCCAGGACATTGTTCAGTTAAGCAAGTAGTAACAGTGTTTCTTGATCGCATCATACAATTGCAATCAGCACAAGTAAATTTTATAAGATTGTTTTGAGAAACATTGTACTCAGAAAATGGAAGCATTATATTATTATAATGATTTTTACTTGTTGCACCTTATCATTTTTACCATGTTTTAAAATTTCACAAAGGTTCCAAAATTACTGTCAGTTTTATTTGTGTCCTTATCAAAATATCAAACCAGAACACACGAGGTTTTAACATATTCTACATCTGTTGACTCATCAGCGAGAACACTGAATTCAGTGTGTCTCAGTTTTCTTGGAACTTCATTCTACGTTGTTATGGCTCTCTCCTATCACATTGTTTACGATCTGGAAACATTCAGTTCAACGCAGTTGAGTAGCATCTGAAATTTTAGAAACAGGGAAACAACTCTCGACTACGTCCCGCAGCTGATTTACTACACTCAAAAGAAGACTGTTCTGTCACGAATCCTGTCAAGTAAACACTGGATGATTGAACAGTGGAAACACGCTGTATGGAGTGACGAATCACGGTACAGAATGTGGCGATCCGATGGCAGGGTGTGGGTATGGCGTATGCCCGGTGAACGTCATAGGCCGGCGTGTGTAGTGCCGACAGTAAAATTCGGAGGCAGTAGTCCTATGGTGCGGTCGTGTTTCTCATGAGTGGGGCTTGCACGTCTTCTTCTTTTGCCTGGTACTATCATAGCAGAGGCCTACATTGATGTTTTAAGCACCTTCTTGCTTCCCAATGTTGAAGAGCAATTCGGGGATGGTGATAGCATCTTTCAGCACGATCGAGCACCTGTTCATAATGCACGGCGTTTGGCGGAGTGGTTGGACTAAAAAATCATCTCTGTAACGGACAGGCCTGCACAGAGTCCTGACCTGAATCCTACAGAACACCTCTGGGATGTTTTGGAACGCCGACTTCGTGCCAGGCCTCACCGACCGACATCGATACCTCTCCTCAGTGCAGCACTCCGTGAAGAATGGGCTGCCACTCCGCAAGAAACTTTCCAGAACATGATTCAACGTATGCCTGCGAGAGGTGTCATCAAGGCTAAGGAAGGGCTAATACCATATTTAATTCCTGCATTATCGATGGAGGGTGCCACGAACTTGTGAATCATTTTCAGCCAGGTGTTCAGATAGTTTCTTAATGGAAAAATTAAAAGTTATTCATATGATGTGGGCTATAAACTGAAAGTATTAGCGTATGCAGAAGAACATGGAAACAGAGCAGCTGAGTGGCATTTCGGCCATCCACCAATAGAAGTGGTGGCTGCGTCTTGGTGTGGGCTGTGTCTTCCATGGAACAGGCTGAGTTCTCTGGCGCAGCTGAATCAATCGTAGCTAGAGATGGTAATGCTCGGGTATTTGGTGAACATTTGCAGCCATTCACTGGACTTTATCTTCCCAAACAACAATGCGTCATGTCACCAGGACACAAGTGTTCGCTACGGATTTGAAGAACAATCTGGACCGTTAGAGCGGATGATTTGGCCACCCGCACAGCCCGACAGGCGTCCCGCCCAACATTTATGGGACGAAATCACTCCGTGCACAGAATCCTGTGCTGGGAACACCATGCCTCAGTAGCAGTGCAGGGGCTTCCTACGTCCTGTTGAGTCCCGCCACGTCGACTCGTCGTACTACGCCAGGCAAGAGGAGGTCCGGCACGATGTTAGGAGGTGCCCCATGACTGTTACTAATGGTAAGTGGAAACCAACTGTTTAGCTGATTTACTTTCCGCTGGGCGACATTCCCTACATCTACACGTAATAATTACTGAGTAAGGCGGTGCATGGCGCAGGGAAAATCGTGTCTGTACTATTTATTTCCTTCCATACCCCATTCACGTAAAAATGACTGTCCGTAAGCCACCATACGCAGACTAACCTCTCTCATCTTATCCTCATTCTACCAACGCGAGATACACAATGAGGTGGGATACCTCATTACACCGTGTGGGGCCTGCTTTTGCCAGTGTAGTACAGCGACTTTATGTGGCATGGCCTCAGCAAGCCATTGGAAGTCCCCTCCAGAAGTACTGAGCCATGCCGCCTCTAACAGCCGGACGCAGCGAGTCTGCTAACAACAGCTTCACGACCCTGCAACTGAGATCAAACTGAAAAGTCAGGAGCAGGTAGATGCGCTTCCCTCTGTTGTTCCATTGCACCTGGCCAAGACGTGGCAACAGTCTCGTGAGCAGTAGAAACGAGACCAACACAAATATCCTCCACTAGCAATTAGTTAATAGGTGGCCACTTTAGCTGATGAGAAAGCACGTCGCTAGTTCCTCATAATATGATGTATGAATGCGGTACGCACAAAACTGTAGATGGGAAGGAGTGTTGTATTTCACTACCATCTCCACTGAATGGATCCTAAGTCTGCGAAGGGTATTGAGTGGAATGGCGTTCACATCGTATACCCGTCACATCACTCTAAGAGACCAAAGTAAACTCTTCTGGCCAAGACGATGTGTTACACACGAGACCACGAAAACACTGAGGGAAAGCTGTCCAGGCATGCGCGTACTGTGGTGAGGCAGCAAACTGGCGACCCTCCCACCCGGCGCTCGATGCGGAACTACCCCTGGACCACGGCTGCAGAAATATCGTAGAAGAATCTATATCTTATGACGTCACACTTCCAACTCAGATCCCGCTGGACACTATGTTGCATTGGAACACGAAATCCTGAGTGACTGATTACGCAACTTGTCTATAGAATGCGGCAGACGAATGCTTTGGCAACAAATTTCTCTGAACATTATTCGACAGACACTCACTTTGTGCGCATTTGTGTGCGTGTTCCACGTGATGTGTACAGCTGGAGTGCCTGACATCCCCACGCTGTGGCCATACACGGAACGCCAGCAGAAACCAAAAATGTACAGGAAAAGCTGTGGTACAGAGGTGACGATCAAGTCACGGTCCATCTTCCCAGATTTAGGTTTTTTGTGGTTTCGCCAAACCACTGCAGAAACCAGTGCGGCCTTCCCTTGAATACGGGTACTGTTGATTTCTGCCCTCATTCTTCTGTAGTGAGAGTACATGTCCCTACTCGAATGGTCTCGACGTCAAGAGGAGTTGAAACTTTAAACATTCCTCCTATTCTTCGGGAGCAGAACTCGCCGCTTCCTGCGAAAACTTGAATGTTCAGTACGGCTTTGCTGAAAAAGCAACAGACAGTGATCCGTATATCAGTTAGGGCACGTGCAGAGACTACATTCACAAAACCCTAGGTTATGTATGTGTGTGTGCAGACATGTTAGCTGATGCTAACGACGATCTCATTTTCGTTAAAATGCATTCGTGTCCAACAACGTTCACCTCCGTCTTAACCGTTAATTTACGTCTGATGCATTCTATAGTAATTCGCTACTCGCCTGTTCTCTGTCAATATCACGAAAATGTAGTTGCAGTGGGTTGGAGCCTCGTCTTACGGCGCTAGGCAATCGACAGTAGTCATTCATTTGATGTCCACAGGGGGCGTCATAGAACATACCAGCGACACTCCAGGCTCTGGAAAATGAGACAAGTCAATTCCCAGGTTTGTAGTTGTGGAGTACAGTAGAAGGATGCAATTCTCATGTTTGATCAGTAAGTAGCTACACAAGTATTCTTATGTTGTACACTTTCCTTATATAGTCTGTATGTGCAGCTTTCACATTAGTGTACAGTCTAAGGTTAGTCTTGGGTATTTTAATAAGTTAGTAAATTGGATAGGATGGTTTCTTAAGGCTCTAGTTACGAGTTTGAAAAGTGGTTGTTTGTTTTATAAAATTGCGTGGGTCTAGGAATGGCTAGAGTCAAGGTGCGTCTGTTTGCACATGATTGAGGTGGGGTGGTCAACACATTGGAGGGAATGGACCTCTGAACACGGCTGCATTTAATGTTTCCATAACCAGTACATCTTCTTGTCAATAAGAGTGGGGTTCACTTGGAACTTCTCCTTTATCGACTATGTTCTGCAACTTATCCACTACCTCAATAAGAACAAATTCGTTGTCTTTGCAGCTCTTAACCTTCTGACTATGTGTGTGTGTGTGTGTGTGTGAGTGTGTGTATGCACAGGGGCATGGACTGGTGCCCATACCACTGGTATAGACAGAACACTACCGCCTGTTACTGCTCTCACCCAGCGCAATGTATTAATTTTCATCGCTACAGCAGTCATTGCATTATCACACAATGGGTAAATAGTTCTTTATTTCTTTCTTTGTCAATGTGTTGTGTTTCTATCGAACTGCGGATGGTACACCGCTCTACTGTCTGCTGTTCTCATCTGAGAGTGTGTACCTGCCTTTAGTTTTTGGAGCGAACGTGGAACGCCACATTCACGTTCAGCAGAAAGTGGAACACGAAGTACGAGCTGGTCACTCGGGGAAAGAAATGAAGAAAATGAAAACTTTAGCTCTCCAACAAACCCAGGAAAAAATGCAAGTGCTGTACCACCTACATAATTGACATTAGAAGACTTATGTGGCGAGATGGCGCATAAATTCATGCGCATTAGCGTAAATTCACCTGCATTTCTTCAAGACCAGACCACGATTTCCACATGTCGGCAACCACGTGTCTGCTACCCCTGCACTCTTAGATACATTATGTATATTCCCGTACAGGGGAGACATGTTGCCGGCCGGTGTGGCCGAGCGGTTCTAGGCGCTACAGTCTGGAACCGCGCGATAGCTACGGTCGCAGGGTCGAATCCTGCCTCGGGCACGGATGTGTGTGATGTCCTTAGGTTAGTTAGGTTTAAGTAGTTCTAAGCTCTAGGGGACTGATGACCTTAGAAGTTAAGTCCCATAGTGCTCAGAGCCATTTGATTAGCAGACATTTTAACTGACAGTCGCTTGCCCGGTATCGGCGGATGAATGCGATGCTGCAGTGCCCGTGTTGTTCAGAAACACGATGCAATGTTTCTTCGGACATGCAAGCGTGCATATATGTATGCATGTCCGAAAGAACATTGCACTGTACTTCTGAAGAACACAGGTAGAATAGTAGGGGACTGACCGAAGAAAATCTCTGTCCCGAAGCAAAACTTTGACCATTATTTTAGTAATACTCTTTGCACAGTCGTTCGTAATGTACACGAGTGGATATCATGGGCAATGTGTCTCAAATTGCCCTGCGAATCAGCACTAAACTTATGGATGCTAATATCTGTAAGTAATGTTTTCAATTGTAGCTAATGACGTAAAGAATTCCTGATAGCTCCAACCATTCACTGTTAGGTTGTTTGCTTTTTCTGTACTACCGCACACTTTGTTCCGTTACCTCACCAACGATTCCTCGATACTTGAAGACGTTTGCTGTCAGTCGATTCCTTCTATATGTTTCATCCATTCGATTATGTAACTTTTCGTTAAGAACTGAATTTACCCATCATACGTTCAGCATTATTCTGTATAGGCAGCTGCCGCTCTACGGGAACCATATGTTGGTCTGGCTCCTGCACAGACGCCCCTTCCGCGTTGTTGGACCTGCAGTACGGCTGTGTGCATCACTGAGGCACGCACGCGACCCCACGGCGGCGAGGGTCTTTCCGCCAAACAGTGTAGGCGGAGGAGGCATTGGAGTTAATTAGTGTACATTGTCGAATATTTTACTTCGTACATAAACGACATGAGGGTACCACAGATTCTCTGTATTCTCCGTTGTACTGATAATCATCAGGTAAAATTTGCTACTCTTATATCTATATGTCTACTTAATCGATTTAATCTTCTCCTTATATTCTTATATAAAATTTATAAATCAGTTATTTATATCTGTAGATATACAGTTAAAACCTAATGAAGCGGTTACCAATGGGTGTAGCTATTCGGAACAGACGAAATTTATTTCAGATTATTTGTTGGTGTTTGGCATGATGCCCATGGAGAGACTCACATCATGTAAGTGACAAAGCGTGTCACGCCATACATTTAGGTTCAAAATCGCTCTGAGCACTATGGCACTTAACATCTGAGGTCATCAGTGCCGTAGAACATAGAACTACTTAAACGTAACTAACCTAAGGACATCACACACATCCATGCCCGAGACAGGATTCGAACCTGCGACCGCAGCAGTCGCGCAGTTCCAGATTGAAGCGCCTAGAGCCGCTCGGCGACACCGTTGGGTCTAGATGTCAGAGAGCGCAGTGGCGGCATGGCAAGGACGACGGATTCCGCGTTTTGGAAGGTGCCGATTCAAAAGTGTGCAGCACCTTCCAATTCACTGCTCCTGCACAACGATGGAAATTCTGAATTCCATTTTTCGTTTTCTGTACTGCTTCCTTCACTAATACAGTAAGGAAATAAGGTGAAAATAATACTGAATTGAGGCATCAACCCCGTATTGGGACTAAATATCTGAACAGCTATCATTTCTTTCCTTTTGGAACTTAGAATCAGTCAGACATAAATGCCCTTCCGCCACGTACTTTTAAACTTTGCAAGATTGTATCGACGCTGTTCACTTGATGAAACTTACTCAACACCGAATTCAGTACCTATGAAAGACAGAAAGGACAGACTAATGCTCTTCAAGTAATCAAAACGAATATTTTCATTAGAATGTTCATAGGACAAATCAAGGTCAAATATTTTCGTTGTGGAGTCCAAATATTTCCTCTACAGTCAGCCTTGAATCTAACTAGTCAGCTAGATAATTTCTGCCTGACTGTCTGTTGACTATCTCTTGCTTTTTTTTACCAGACCAGGATGTTTCGTAATATTAACCAACCAAAAATCTTATATTCTTTTCACAAAACTCAATTTATCCCTGATCATCTTTTCACAAAACTCAATTTATCTCCAATCATGTTCATAACTATTTCATATGTTAGTACACCTGGAAGGGGTCAAATTGTCGTCCTTTTACAGAACTGCCGCATACGCTGCACGCGCTGCGCCACTCTGTGCGGCTGTCAGTGGTCACGTGATCACTCTCGCACTCGCAGACGAGTTCCTGCGCGTCCACGCAGCCCTGACGCCCGCCAGAATCGTCTTAGTCCAGGGGCAGCGGCGACAGGGCGTACAGCTACCACAGCACAGGTAACACAGCTCGTGAGACCAGACACAAACTGTTGCGAACCACCTATTAGCAGTGAGACTGTGGGCACCCACACTTCTAGCTCCTTTCCCCTCCCCCCCTCCTAAACACACCACAGCATCGACGTGGAGAGGTCGACTGCTGCCGCCAGGGCTTGCTTCGCCTCGAAGAAGGAATGGCGCGCCCTGGTCTTCAGCGACGGCAGCAGATACTGCCTGCATCCAAGTGACGGCCGTTTGTGCATACGACGAAGAGCTGGTGAGTGCTACCTCAAAGAGTGAACACACTGGCCTTACTGTGCCGTTCCTGGAGAGAACATGCAGAATGTTGTTAAACCTGCTCTTTTCCTTTTCTTGTAACAGGAAGATGGTGTGTTGTTCCAAGAGGATAATGCTCGTCCACATACTGCTCATCGAGCTCAATGTGCAACTTCCCTGGCTGGCAAGACCTCTGGGCTCCTCTCCAGTCCAGCAGGTGTGGGCTATGATGGGACGACAAGTGACAGGTGCGACGTGGCAAGCGAGGACTCTTACACAACGACGTGACGTCACGTATCCCAGGGCTGTATTCGCCACCTGTACGACCCACTGGATCACAGAGTCAGCGCCTGTGTTGCCGCCCGTGGTGGCTACGCCACGTGCTAGTATGGATGTCTCAGGTTGGGTCGATGCCTGGTTCGTCCAACCGCGTGTGCTATTCGTCCGTATGTGTTACCACTTCACGTACTGCATATGCACCATTGCAACAATAAATCTTGAGTGACCTATTAACCTCCAAAAGCACCATTTTTTTCTGCCAGTGTATTAGCAACCATGAGCGGCAACATTTGCAGACAATAATGCTATACTATGAGATCATCAGCGTCGATCTTCCACCTCTAGTGCACGCTCGCCATACACATTAAATCACGAGTAACTTGTAGTTAAAACTTGACACAGAAATGTCCGTGGAAGCCCTGTAGGCTTGTTCTAGCTCTACTACTGATGTGGCGACAATGGTTTGCAACTCATACAGGGTGTGGGGTTACAAGTTCAGACGTCTAGTTTATAATTAATATGTATTAAGGAAGAATATTTAGAACATGGCAGTTCAAATTTGCCGAAACTAGTCATCACTGTACGATCAATTGTGATTTCCGCAAATAAAGTTTTCGAATCAGAACACTTCATCATTTAAAGCTACAAGACTCTCTCTGTGCCACGTAATCCAATAGATGTGACTTTAATTATAATGAATGTAATCCAAACAGAGATGTACAGGGCGAATCAAAAAGGAATTTGCTACTTTAGAATGATATAGAGATGTATTGAGATAACTTACAGAATCGGTAGGTGTGTGATTATGCAGCAAACAACCCGCATGTACTTCAGTCCATCAGTGCCCCATTCCACCACCAGGAACGCCAGCGTTGTGCACAGTTAAGATGGCTGCTTTCACTGGTGTGGAGCGTGCCCGCTGTGTGTCCTGGTACCGTGAAACGAACTCTGCAATAACTGTTCGGTGGTTTCATTAAAGACCGCGCGTATGTTCCTCCGGTACCAAACAATTCGGCCGACCTGAAAAATTTAATCTGCGCTGCGGTTGCTCAACTTTCACCCGATTTTCCGCAAGGAACGTGGGAAGGGGAATTTGAGTACCAGTGGCATGTGTCCCACATCATAATTGGTATTCACATCGAAACGAAATAACACTTTTATAAGAAATTTTAGGTTCTTTACTACAAAATAACACGTCAATCGACTCTGTAAGTTATCTCCATATATTTATGTATTTCCAAAGCTACAAAGTCCTTTTTGACACACTCTTTATTTTTAGCGTCATCAGTACGCAGTTTTCCAGAATCCTACTGTTGACCAAAAATAAACTCCGTCCTAATGCAACATCTTTGAACCTTAGCCTCAGCCACACTCTTTGGTTTGTTTACACCCTGCAGAACAAGTGGGAGTTGTTGGCTGTGGAAAGTTTGCTTAGTGCTGTGTGATCAATTCAAATGGAAAACATGAACTACGTTCTCCAGTGTGGCTTGTGAGCAATGGGCAAAGTGGTGCATGTTAATTACCGCAAGTAATACCATCAAGCCGACCTTGGAGGCTAAGTAATTCTGGATACCTTGCCACATTCTGTGCTTCTTTCTATCGTCTTTTCTGTCCTTCCTTGGACTACATTTAGACATTAGAACAGCTATGCCAGAGATGACTGGCCTCGTGACATTCGAGGCGTGAAATATCTCATGTGGTAAACTTATAATGGGAGGCGCCGCCCAGGGAGGTCGGGCTCGAGGACACGATCTGAGACCACATTCCTCACCAGCGTTGTTGAGGCCACAACTAACAATCATCCCTACTTTGCATTTTCTCTCTTCTCAAAAGTCAAAAATTTTATAATTTTCGATTTGGAAATTTGATGTATTATAATTTCGAGAAGTGATTACAGCTGTGTCTTATACAAAAAATGACAAAAGACCTCCACGCGGCAGTGCGGGGGCAGCGCTGCCCGTGACGTCAGCTGCGCAGCCAGACACCGCGCTGAGGCGGGGGCCGAGGGCACTGAGTGGAGGGAGCACTGAGGTCCGCAGAAAGTTATCAGACGGCGGACCCCGGCTGTGCAAATGCAGGCTCGCAAAAGGAAGAAAGTGCAGCCTTTGCTGGAGTCAGTCGCGCCGGTTTTCCAGGACGCTTAGCACGATGCCGCAGCCGTGGCGGCTACCTCGGCAGTGAGCGGTCAGCCCCCACTGCCTGAGAGGACAGCGCCGGCCGCCACCGTCAGCTGCCGTCAGCCTCCGAGGCTCCCACTCGGCCGCCCACCACGTGTTTTCACGCGGCTGCACAGACAAGTTGTTGTACTGCATTTGCGGCATTCTTAGTGGCCTTCCCTGCACGGAAAGCGAGCTGCCAGTAGTTTGTACCGCTCAGAAGCCGGTGAGACGACTTCTGGCGCCACCCAGCTTTTCAGATGCTTTTTACAGAACAGCCAGCAACCAACTAGATCTATCTGACTTCCTTGATTATAACTACACGATTTTCCATGGCCAATTTCTAGACATCGATTATAAACGAGACATAAACATGGAGTTACCTTTGGCGCCAAAAGTTATATAATTTCTTCTGATAATCCGTTAGGACATTGACCTGTGCCTCAAACAAGACTATTTAATGGTATGGAGACAACCTCATGAATACATGTCAGCAGGGGACCGACCGTTCGAGGGGCTGGAGGCTCGGGAATGGCGTGGAGCGTTTTCGGTTGCAGTGACATGGGACTCCTGATATGTCTCTATACAATTCTGATAGCTGACACGTACATAAGCATCCTGTTTCATCATCTGCATCCATTCATGTCCATTGTAAAGTCCGACTGATTCGGGCAATTCCAGCGCGGGACAATGCGGCAACCCACATGTCCAGAATTATTACAGAGTGACTCCAGGAAGTTTCTTCTGAATTTAAAAAATTCCGCTAGTCACCAAACTCCCCAGACGTGAGCATTATTGAACATATGTTGGACGCCTTGCAACGTGCTGTTCACAAGAGATGTCCACCCTCTGGTTCTCTTACGGATTTACGGACAGTCCTGCAGGATTGAAGGTGTCAGCTCCCTCCAGCACTACTTCAGACATTAGTCAAGTCTGTGGCACATGAACCAATTTCTTTTACTCTTCAGTGCCTACATGTGTGCACGTGTATATGTATGGTTCTTTTTTCACCTACGCATATTATGTACAGGCAAAAACGAATTAGAAACGAAAAAGTGGTTGACTGGCAAAACAGAGTGCTTATTATTAGTTTTTAATTTGTACATGGAATTAAAAGTAAATATGGCACATAATTAAACGGAAAAAGCAGAGTTTATTAATTTAAAAATGTATATGGAATTAAATGTGAAATTATATATGTGATTAAATGGTATAAATGGTTGAAATCACTCTGAGCACTATGGGACTTAACATATGTGGACATCAGTCCCCTAGAACTTAGAACTACCTAAACCTAACTAACCTAAGGACATCACACACATCCATGCCCGAGGCAGGAGTCGAACCTGCGACCATAGCGGTCGCGCGGTTTCAGACTGAAGCGCCAGAACCGTTCGGCCACACCGGCTGGCTTAAATGGTATAGAAATTGAATATAGTAAAAAATACACATCGATCTTTTTTTTTACAAAAAAAGATTCTTAACAATATCATTGTTATTTCATAGAAAAGAACCTAATCACTACAAATGACTAGCCAGATGTAAATGATGAAAAAGGAGGATTTCCTTAAATCAATATTGGAAGATGTGGCTACTTATTTACAGTGTGCTGCATTACACATGTCTTTTCTTCAAAAATAGACAGCTTACATATCAGCACAAAGTAAACTTCAAGGTAAAACAATAGGAATTAATAATATCATGTGCAGTCACAGCTGCTTCATAAAACACTGCCGCTGAGTTACAGTAACTACACGTAATTCATCATGAACATCAAAGTGCTGACTGCTGCGGGCCACACGCTGTGGCGTGCGACCCCTCTGGCTGGCCTCACCAGCTGCGGCGCCAGCACTGCTGCGGAGGCCGTGGCTGGCTGGCTGCGGCCCCGCCCCTGCGGGTCTCCTCTGGAGGCGGGCTGGTAGGCGGGCTGGCGGCTCCCCATCCAGTCAGCCAGTGGCCACGTGGGGCCCGCGGCGGCAGCTGCCACAGCACTGCCCGGCCGACACGTGCGCCACAGAGGCGTCTCGCGCACACTGCTGGAGACTCCCGAGTAAGCACTGGCTCATGGCACGTTTGTGTGCAGTACAATGGTGCGGGCTGGGATGCGGTGGGACAGAGAGAACAATTCATTTTGTATTTTCTCTATTTACATTTATACATTCTACACTCGTTGTGTTGAGCATTGTTTTCCGGGAAATTGCTTTATATTAGCGTTAAATTCAGCTTGTACAGTGTTCAGTCCAGAAAGTAGCACATATATGAGTAGATATACCATCCCTAAACTCCGCTTCAATGGACTTGATACTAATGGCCTCTCCTGGCACAGGGAGAGTACATGAAGTTATAACCTGCTCCTCCCACATTCAGATACCAGCATGTTAGCCCGTCTGTAGCAGTCGCTAACACGTATTATAAAGCACCCAAATTCCCCACACCCAAATGTTTTATTTAAATTCGCATATCCCCTGAAGTTAATTCAATCATAGCTTCCTATTATATATCCACTATTAAAACTCTCCTCCCATACATTTCAATGTCGGTTGGTGGTTTAAATGCACCACACTCTGTTGTCATCTACTTCTTCGAATACTCCCTCATGCTTCACAGATAGTCCTTTCGTGCCAAAAACACTTGGAAAGTTTTCTACTTCTACAGCCATCCCAAAGTCACTGCCGGGTTCTGGATCTACATTCACGGGTTTAGATAGACTAACAGTCAAATTATATGTGTTGGTGAAAAGCGATACACTTCTACAACTTAACCGAGACTTGGTGAGTTGAGGAAGCTCTGATGTCTGAGTATAATAATAGAAAGACTGCCGGCCGCTGTGGCCGAGCGGTTCTAGCTAATAGTCTTAGACATAGTATAGGAGATGTTAAAAACAAGATGCTTCCTAAATCAGGAATTTATAAGTTGACTTGTAAAGACTGTAGCAAAATTTACATCGGGCAAACAGGGAGAAGTTTTAATACCAGATTTGAAGAACATACCACTGGAACAGCACGTAATAAGTCACTCTTTGGACAGCATTTAGATATGGAAAAACATGCAGAAATCAATATAAGGGATAATCTGAAGATACTGCATGTAACTCGAAAAGGTCCTATGAAGGATATTCTAGAGAGTCTGGAAATTTTTATACATAATAAACGGAATCCGGCAGCGATGCTGAAAGAAAAAATAGAGCCACAATAAAAAAAATTTCGAGCTATTCGAAAATAGTATTTGTACACAATGATGATACTTTTCCTTTTATTATTTCAATAATTTAATTCCTTTGATCGGTACTACAAACGTACCATAAACTTTTATCCTATCTTTAGATTTTTTAGGTTATCCTTGATTGTCGATATTTCCATAATCTCAAATAGGTGACAACTTCTCTGTGAATGAAGAGCCATGACATACCTCTACCATGGCAACGGACGCCGTGACCAGGGCGAAGATAACACCATATATGCACACCCACTGCTACCATGACGACGGCGTCCTCGCTGCACAGACTAGAGGGTGCCTGATATACGCTTTGTAATCCATGGCAACGGCGTCCTCACCACAAGGAGTAGAGGGCTCTGTAGTCCATCCGTATTGGCCGTTTTAGTAATTGACTCAAATGCTTTCTACGCACATCTATGGAATAGATATATTATAATACAAGACGACACCAGTTTTTGTGTGTCACAAATTGTTTTACTTTATATTATGGCACTTAATGTAATATAGTTTTACGAATTTTACGAGTTGACTACTGAACATATGTTATTATTTTATGATTAACAGTATAATTGTAACTCTTTTTAAATGCAATGGTTCCGTTTTCTGTTATTTACTGTCACATTTATGTTAAACCAAGGTGACTAGTATTTACATATAATAAACTGTATTTATTGCCGTTGGTCGCCGCTGGGGGTGTTACCATCTATTCACGTGACCTCAGCACGCTATTTAAGCCCATACGAAGGGTTAGTCTCGCATAGTTTCCTCAGTTATATAGACAGGAGTGACACCACCAGCAGTGGACCAATGGGTAACGTGTTAAAATTTACGTAATTTCAGTTGTTGTATAATGGAGTCTTTCTGACGGATATCTATAATTTCACGGTGCAGACGCCCAGAAGATGACCCCTACGTCAGCTTGAAACTGATTGGCGATATAATAATAATAAATGCTATTAAGACTGTTTTTGAATAATTGCTTCAGTCTGGAATCGCGCGACCGCTACGGTCGCAGGTTCGAATCCTGCCTCGGGCATGGATGTGTGTGATCTCCTTAGATTAGTTAGGTTTCAGTGATTTTAAGTTCTAGGGGATTGATGACCTCAGATGTTAAGTCCCATAGTACCCAGAGCCATTTGAACCATTTTGAATAGAAAGACTGCAGGTCTGATAAATCTGGAAGGTAGTCTGTGGCCTGCTGATACATTTCAGCTGGAGTTTGTTACCCTGCTGAAAAAACACATAGGTGTAATCGAATATATTTGGTTTTTGGCCCATCCCTGATGATAGCACTTCGCAACGTTCTTTTCACTACTGTATACAGACCTGAAGCGATCCTTAATGGGGCGAGAGCAGTGTGGCGGAGGGGAATGGAGGGGGATTGGGGTGGGGAGGGAAGGGTGAGCGCACGTCTGCTGTAATACGACACCGGAAGAAAAGTACTGACAGATCCTGAGGCAGCGATTTGGCTCGCAGTCCACAGTGATTAAGTGCTAAGGTGCCTCAGTACAGTCTGTTAACGAATGGACGAGCGTATACAATAGGTTTCTAGATATGTGAGTGGTAGAAAAATTTCTTGATAACAGAACCTCTTACATTGCACTCGAGACAGCTTGGCGTGCTGCAGAACATAATCTGACAGACAGGATGAACTGATGATGCTGTGGTGTACGGGGAGATGTAATTCTTGAGTGACTGTGGGACGGTACAAGTTGACTTACACAAAATTTCTAGATGGTGAGATGAATGGTAGTTGGATCTAAGCGTAGAAATAGTGGAATACAGCATTAGCAGTCACATCGATGAAATATCTCTGTGTAAGGTTGCAAAGCGATATGAAATGGAATGAGCATTTAAGAATGGAGCAGAGAAGGTGAATGCACGACTTCGAGTGGGAGAATTTTAGGAACGTAGTGTTAATCTGTAGAAGACAGAATATAGGACAATAGTACAACCCATTCTTGAGTGCTGTTTGAGTGTTTTGGATCCGCACCAGGTCCTATTAAAGAAAGACATCGAAGCAATTGATAGGTGTGCAGCTAGATTTGTTACCTGTAGATTCGAACAACACTCACATGTTGTAGAGATGGTTTGTGAACCCAAATAGGGACCCCTGTAAGGAAGACAATGTTATTTTCGAGGAACACTGCATAAAAATTTAGAGAACCGATATTCGTAGCTGACTGCAGAATGATTTCACGGGCATCAACGTCCATTTGCGCAAGAAGCACTAATACAGAGAAATTAGGGTGTCCGTGGGGGCAAATATACAGTCGTTTTTCGCTTGCCGTATTTAAGAGCGTAACAGGAGAGGAAATGACTAGTAGTGGTGGAAGGCAGCTTCCGCCATGCACCATATTGTGACTTATTGCGAGTATAGGGAGATGTTCATGTAAATCCACAACAATGCTCAGGATGCCAGCAAGTGGTGTGTGACGGAGCGTGCTTCTAGCACCCCTAGCTGACAGTCTCTTTAGTGGACTTGTTGCATCTTCTAGGTGTCCTGCAAACAAAATACAGACTTTGGCTCGTCTTCCACTCAAGATTTTCTGCTTGATCGTTCCTATTTAAGTTGGCCCTAATTCTAATCCCTTGGCATTAGCTGAAATGGCTCCCTTTGAATTTGTGTGACTCATCGAGCAAAAGAAATATAACGGAGTCCTTCTAGTTCGTATGTGGGTGACACAAGACTTTTCATTGTTTAGAATCAGCTGCCACAGCCGCGCGGGGTTGCTGCACGGTCTGTGGCATCTTGTCACTGTTCGCGCGGCTCCCCCTGTCGGAGGTTCGAGTCCTCCCTCGGGCATTGGTGTGTGTGTTGTCCTTATCATAAGTTAGTTTAAGTTGGGTTAAGTACTTTTGTAAACTTAGGGACCGATGACATCAGCAGTTTGATCGCACAAGTTCTTACCACAAATTTAATTTAAAAAAATTAATGTTCAACTGCCTCTTTGCGTACCTCACCGATAAATTCTCTAAATCATTTTGCTGTTGCTTTGATCTTCTGATGACTTTAGTAGATGGTAAAAGACAGCATCATCTGCAAACAATGGCTGCTCAGATTGCCTCCTAAATCGTTTTTATAGATTAGGAACAGCACAATGACTACAACACTTCCTTGTTTTACTCGACGACTTTCGCGAACTCTCACCAGGCAGACAGGAATACGGCGGTCATCCGGATGAGAGGCGTCACGCCACGCTTCCCGTGGTTTGGCCGTCCTGCGGCAGACTTCCGCTGCGCCCGCCGTCATATTGAGCGCGCGCTCCCTGCGGCGCGCACTGCTTCTGTTTGCTCCCCAGCGTCGACAGCGGACAATGCAGCCGGCGGGCGTAATTGCCACAGTGGCAGCTCTGCTTGCAGCAAACGGGACGTCGGTGCTGGACTGCGTCTGCCGGCACCTCATCAATGTTACTGGCTCTGGCAGAATCGATCAATGGAGCCCCGTTGAAGGTTTGGTGCGATGGAACTACTGTGCTGATAAATGTAAGTGCTTTTTCGTGCAGTACAGACTGACAAGACGTTATGCACAGGGCAGTTTTCACTCACGCACAGGCGCCTTGGATTTGATATGCTCTTATCAAAGGTTATACGTTTTCTCCCTGACAGTGAAGGACCGCCTTGGGGACAAATTGCACTTCATTTTCACCCTTTTCGGTCAATGTACTTTGTAATAACCTTTTGCATGTGAAAAATATCATAAAGTACGATTTGGAAAGACGGTAAATTAAGCATCTACATTTGCGAATTGAGCCCAAAACGTTTTTCATATGTGTGAGAATAGATAGAAGTAAGATGTTGCGAAATACAACGAGTAGATTCTTTAAAACCAAAGCACCTTCTTGCATAATTTCTGCTGTACCTCGTCATAATAGCACCCTTTACGTATTTTCCATAGTTCTGTATTCTACATAATCGTGGACATTGATATTACAATAAAAAAACAATTCACAATGAATATAGTGATGTCAAACGGATCTTAACTACTTAACGTACAGCGATACATCGATAAGAAAGAAAATGAAATACAAACTAAGAACAAAATTTCGATCGTTGCTAAGCACAATGAGGAGTGGAAAGTTCCGAGTGATAAGAGAAAACGGTGGGCTGTATTCTGCGCTTCGGAAATTAACATTCGCCGTTGTGTCATCGCGGTGCAGAGGACGTATCCTTAGCGGTACAGCACAGACATCGGTGGCTGACGCCTGACGTGGCTGGCACGGAGTTCACTTCCTTCACTGCACTGTTTAATTTCCTAAATTAAGTAAAATATTTTTGTAGTTGTAAAATTACCTTACAATGAGCCTGACAACGTTCGTAGGGTTGAATCGCCTGTAGACGTATAGAAAAAGACCATCCTCCTTTCCTTTTTCGTGATGGATCTATGACTCTGTCGTTGAAATTTCGAAACCTGTGAATCGTTTTCTTTCCAATAGATAGGATGGCAAGATGAGACAGCCTGTCTTCATCTCTGGTACTTCTAAGAAACTGTTTGATCCGCGACAACGTGCGGAAACACGTCTCTGCTTCACAGCTTCTCATGGGACAGCAGCCGCTAATTTCAGCAGATTCCTGACGCCGCTAAAAGGTTCAATGACAAACTTTATAAGGGCTCCTCGAGAATAAATGGTCTGTAGCTCTGTTTTTAACTCAGCTTTACTTAAAAAATTGATAGGACTGCGTAACAGCAGATAGCACATTTTCAGGACACTAATTTTTCAATGAAAGAAAGAAGCGGTGTTTGAGTAAATTAGAGGGCAACAAGTGGCTGTTTCTTCTGTGATATCATTAACATTGTCTCTAATTTTAAAAATTTCGTTTCGGAATGAGACGCGACCAGTGGTATATTTTTGGAATTGGCTGTACTAGATGTTCACGTAAGGCATACATACATATTATAAAAATGGATGTGTGTGTGTGTGTGTGTGTGTGTGTGTGTGTGTGTGTGTGTGTGTGTGTGTGTGGTTTGCAGATGTACCACATCCCCTCCTGAACCGATTTCAACCAAACTTCCTACACACATCTCTTACCGCCAAAAATGAATTGCTGTGGGCATAATAACTACTCATCTATATATTGCATCTGGGAAGGCTTCAAGGCCGCCATAATCACAATGATTGCCCCACACAACTGCAAGTGTGAGCCACGTACTCCCTCCAAACACGGCTTGTACATCACATGTGAAGTTCAATTTCAGTCCTCGAAACACATTTGGACCACCAATCAGTTGTTGTTTATTGAATTGCCCAGCAAGATCAATGTCTATCGCCTTCAGAGGACGATAAACAGGAACGCTGCGCCGCCAGCGACGACGGTAACCACGTCGCAGAGGCATTGCTGTGCGAGAGAGAGCAACACGGCCTCTGTTTGACTCACTGCCCAGGCGTATCGAGGCCGTTATTACGGCCAGAGGTGGTTTTTCTGGGTACTGATTTCTCAGGATCTATGCACAGAGATTCCGTGAAAATGTAATCACTGTCAGTTCTAGTATAATCTACACTCCTGCAAATTTAAATAAGAACACCGTGAATTCATTGTCCCAGGAAGGGGAAACTTTATTGACACGTTCCTGGGGTCAGATACATCACATGACCACACTGACAGAACCACAGGCACATAGACACAGGCAACAGAGCATGCACAATGTCGGCACTAGTACAGTGTATATCCACCTTTCGCAGCAATGCAGGCTGCTATTCTCCCATGGAGACGATCGTAGAGATGCTGGATGTAGTCCTGTGGAACGGCTTGCCATGCCATTTCCACCTGGCGCCTCAGTTGGACCAGCGTTCGTGCTGGACGTGCAGACCGCGTGAGACGACGCTTCATCCAGTCCCAAACATGCTCAATGGGGGACAGATCCGGAGATCTTGCTGGCCAGGGTAGTTGACTTACACCTTCTAGAGCACGTTGGGTGGCACGGGATACATGCGGACGTGCATTGTCCTGTTGGAACAGCAAGTTCCCTTGCCGGTCTAGGAATGGTAGAACGATGGGTTCGATGACGGTTTGGATGTTCCGTGCACTATTCAGTGTCCCCTCGACGATCACCAGTGGTGTACGGCCAGTGTAGGAGATCGCTCCCCACACCATGATGCCGGGTGTTGGCCCTGTGTGCCTCGGTCGTATGCAGTCCTGATTGTGGCGCTCACCTGCACGGCGCCAAACACGCATACGACCATCATTGGCACCAAGGCAGAAGCGACTCTCATCGCTGAAGACGACACGTCTCCATTCGTCCCTCCATTCACGCCTGTCGCGACACCACTGGAGGCGGGCTGCACGATGTTGGGGCGTGAGCGGAAGACGGCCTAACGGTGTGCGGGACCGTAGCCCAGCTTCATGGAGACGGTTGCGAATGGTCCTCGCCGATACCCCAGGAGCAACAGTGTCCCTAATTTGCTGGGAAGTGGCGGTGCGGTCCCCTACGGCACTGCGTAGGATCCTACGGTCTTGGCGCGCATCCGTGCGTCGCTGCGGTCCGGTCCCAGGTCGACGGACACGTGCACCTTCCGCCGACCACTGGCGACAACATCGATGTACTGTGGAGACCTCACGCCCCACGTGTTGAGCAATTCGGCGGTACGTCCACCCGGCCTCCCGCATGCCCACTATACGCCCTCGCTCAAAGTCCGTCAACTGCACATACGGTTCACGTCCACGCTGTCGCGGCATGCTACCAGTGTTAAAGACTGCGATGGAGCTCCGTATGCCACGGCAAACTGGCTGACACTGACGGCGGCGGTGCACAAATGCTGCGCAGCTAGCGCCATTCGACGGCCAACACCGCGGTTCCTGGTGTGTCCGCTGTGCCGTGCGTGTGATCATTGCTTGTACAGCCCTCTCGCAGTTTCCGGAGCAAGTGTGGTGGGTGTGACACACCGGTGTCAATGTGTTTTTTTTTTTTTTCTATTTCCAGGAGTGTATTTGTCCAGTGAATACCCGTTTATCATCTGCATTTCTTCTTGGTGTAGCAATTTTAATGGCCAGTAGTGTATATTCGTGATTGTTGTTTTCGTATGCCATGGATGATTTTCCAAATACAAAATTACGTTTAGTACCAACTCCTAGGACAGCGACTGCCCTTCAGTACGTTTCACTGGAAACGGCAACTGGGGCTCCCTGTCCGACAGCGTCGATGAAGTGCGCCACACCTGTCTCAGTAACACTTTCTTTCTATTGCCGCGCACGTGTCATCACCACTATACGCCTTTTGTACATTGTTCGCACGACACCACCCATTCCAGTGACTCATTTGCAGAAAGGCTAATCCCTCATCCGGCACTTCTTTCTCACTCAGCGAAATTTCTTGGGTTTCTTTCTGACGGAATCTCAACTTGGGCTACTGTTACTGGAGATATAACGCAATGTTTGCTTTGTTTATCGTTGCCATTGCTCTGCTTTGTATCAACACCATTAGCACTGTAGCACTACCGTGAGTTACTCGTCGACTAAGCAGTTCAGCTACGCTCCGTAGCCTCGTGCTGTCGACAGCATTTGATAGCTCCAGTCCCTCCCTCTGTTGGCATCTGCAGCCAGTGTTGTGTTAGCACGGGAGGCAAAATGTGGGGCGTCGAATGGCGTTAGATCTGACATGCCAACGCATGTACAGCTCGTGCCTTTACCCTTAGCTAACAGCAAACACGGAAAACAAAATGGGCTATGGGTAGGAGTGAAGCAGGCAATGCAAATGTTGCTTTTACGTCCATTTACGTACATTAACACGCCTGGAGGATGCCTTACCTCGGCTTGTTTACGGTTGCCTTAACTCGAGCTGAGGCGGCGGCCTCTGAATTTCATAATTCCCTTCGAAGCTTTAAGGTGTTTCATCTAGAGATGTGTACTCCCGCAATTTCATTACTTCACACTAATTATATTTCTTGCGCTGCTATTTTTTTCCGCCAGTATATTACTGGCGATCTTTCCCATCACTCCTGTCTGCTGTAGGAATGCCCATAAACTTCCTCGCGGAGGTTCAGAAGACAAAGTGAACCTTAACAGTCCCCGCGTAATGGTTTCAGTCATACACTTGCTATTTAAACAAGATAAAATATCACACGATAAAAACTAAAGATGAAGAAAAAATGATCACGTACGAGGCAGAATCGAAGTACGATTGTTTCATTACATATATTTATAATCTGCACAACCAGCGCTTTTCTGGGGCATGTAGAGTTTCCAGACTTTCGAGGTTCCTGGCTGTGGCTGGAGTGTGTTCCCACGGCCGGAGAACGCGAGTCGCCCAGCGCGGGGGTGGGGGCCGTGGCCCGCTGCGTGGGAGGCCGGCCTGCCTGCAGCCAGACACGCAGGTCGGGGAGTACGTGGAGGAGGCGCGCCAGTCGGCCGTAAACACACTTAATGGTAACAGGGGTAGTTCCCTTTGGTTACAGTGATTGTCGGGGAAACTCCCTGAGGCATTGGCCGTAACTGTAGCCTTATTCCAGTACGGGAAGCTTCAGGTATCGCTACACAGTTGGCGGGGACAGGCTCTCGCGAGAATATACGAGAAACACCGAGTCATACAATTGTACGTCGCAGGTTACGGAGAGCGCCAAGTGAGTCAGTCGGCCCTCAGACACGACGAGGCGGAGGTCTCCGTGTTGTGCCAGGAGCGTGGACTTCCCTCTGTACGAGTCAATTACGTTCATTGATATCAGGTATGCATTACTCAAACATTCGCAGTGGTTAATTACAAGTGGCATACAGCAATGGCATCCCGATTTTTCGGTTAACAGTAGTAGCTGCGCACAGTCCCATCAGAAGCGACTGTTTGTATGTTTACAGCCCGGTAGCCACACCGACAGCGAGAGACGTCATCAGAATTAGCAGTCTCACTGGGCGGGTACGGAACTTTCAGAATGTTTACCGGCGAGGTCAGCTCACCGCCGAGGTAGCCTCGGCTGGGCTGCCTTAGCGAAGCGGATCTGACGAGTGTAGCTGCGCGGGCTAACCGTCTGTTCCTTCACAGAGACATTACGCTTTCTTCTTTCCTTTTGCTTCATTTTGCAGTCCAACTCACTGCGGGTTTTATCACGCATTTGCTGAAAAAGACGTGAGTCCCTCGTGAGGGAATGAGCAGGCAGAATATCTTTTGTGTGTCCAGAGATTCTGCCGTAACCTTTCTGGCAGGTGAGAACAGATCAGCGCTTTTTAGTGCAAAGCCACTCTCTGCCACTCAGTGCCTTCATTGTTGCTTTATTTGCGGCGAGGAACCGTATGTCAACCGCACTCGCATATCGGTCGGTAATTTAAGTACGATTATTTCTAACATGATTTCAACATTTGATGAGTACTTAGCTATAACATTTGTTTTCTCCCTGCTCCGTAAGCGCTGAACGTTCACAACTACTGCCTCGGAAGTGTGCAGAACAACGAATGGCAGCGCCTCTGCTGCTTACCTAACGAGATATCCTGGGTAAACACGGCTACAGCTAAGAGGAAAATACAGCTCAGAGGCGGATCCCAGAGATTAAAGCGAGAGGAGAGTGGTGTGCCGATTACATCATTGGGAATTCCAGCTTTTCAGGCTGCAGTTACTTGACTGTGACGCAGTACTTGGCGGGTAGACTGTGATGAGACAGGCCAAGTGTGCGGCGCTCCAGGAGATGAGAGTACAGAATGCCCGGGGTCGTCATTCACGGCCCAGCCTGGACTGGAGATCTGAAGTCACCAGGAAAGGCTCCCACCGACTGCCGCTCCAGTCTGGAGCGCCCTGCCGCCTGCAGCCCAGCTGCCTCTCGGCCAGCCTGGAGTCTCCTCTCCAGCCCCGCACTGCCAGCTCTGACACCAACGTGAGACTCTATCTGCTCTGGCGTTCTGCAAAGGTTTATGAGCACGGGTCCATATGTCTTATTCCCAATCCCGTCAATCAAACCAGTTAACGATAAGTGTGATTTTCACTTAAATATTACTGTCTGCGCCTAGCCAGGTACATCGCACGTTCCTGTGGTAGCGGTGCTAACTCTGTCAAGCTGGGGCAGAACAGCATGGCTGACATGCGACATTAAATTATTTTGTTGAAAGGATGTCGAAAGTATCGCAAGCGAGCTGCCTCAAGGACTCAGAAATGCAACAGCTGCGATCAGTGTAACCAATCACGTATTGTATACCGAGTGGCTCCCCGTGAGATGGGCGAGAGTGCAAGCTGGCATTCTCCGCTCTGCTCAGGGCTTCGATGCACGGACCGCCCACACCGCTGCTGCAGTCAGAACTTGGGCTCATACGGAATGACGGCACAGTGTCCAGTGTTGTACTGTCGGCGCAGCTCTGCCCGCTTCCTCGCCAAGGGCAGCCGCAGCAGTGGCCGCCGTGCTGACAGTCAGCTGACTTGTTGACCTTTTGCTTGTGAAAGTGTGCAGCACACCTCTCGCCGTGTCCATTATCGTTCGCTGCAGTTCTCTTAGTGTTTCACTTTCAGTAGCTGCTAGTAGTGATGAGCATATGAGTAGCCCGTGGAAGCTTGTGAGTCAGAGTGCAGACCTCGAGGTGACTGAAGAGCGTTTTGCAGATTGGTCACCGTGGTTCGCAAAGTGCGACAGGCTGGAGCAGCCGCCCCCCGCGCTCTCAGCTGTGCAGCGCCTGGCAGCCCGCCTCTGGGACTCCGGACTGCCGCCGCCGCCAGCAGCTGGAGCGGAGGAGGGAGGGGGGTGCGCCGGCGCCCTGGCGCAGCTCCGCCGCTTCACGTCGCGCGAATCCTACGACCTCCTCGAGGAGCTCGACTGCCGGATCGCTGACGACTGTCTCGACTCCTGCTCTGTACCGAGGTATGTAGACCACTCGACGCCATTACTACTAACCGTACAACTACTTCTTTCCATAAATTTATTCTCAATGCTGTCACCTACTTTTCCTATTTTGCGATACTAACTATCTGTCAATAAGGGCACATTTGTGAGACCAAAAGAGGAAGCGCGGTAATACCTTCTGCCGCCGCCTCTTCTGTTGACACTTTCCACTGAGCAGTCAATGGAATGTGCCTCGTGGCACACGTCTCTCTCCGCTCTCTGTCTCCGCATGTCGCTACAGCAGACAGTAAATGATCTGATGATGACAGTCAGAGACTGAAAGCGGTAACGAACAAAAAAAGCTTTTCATCGAGACTGCTTGCCTTACTAAAATTGAATTTATATTCCTATTTCCCAACCGTATTATCAAAAATCAATAAAAGTACAGCGTCGTTTGAGATGACAACAGCTGTAGCTCGGTATCGTTGTTAGTTGTAAATTAGTTCAAAAGTGAACCATAAACACTGCAAGTGGCTAAATTAATTACTTTTCGAAAGAAGCAATTATAGAGTCAACACCCAGCACCACCAGATTACAGTAATACTCCACAACATTTGCTGTACATACATAATTAAAATCTCTAACATGGCAGCAGTCAACAACAGTAAAATTATGGAACCCATAGGAATCGAACAGCCAACCAGTGGCACGTCAGATGTTTATTCACACTTTTACCTTGCTTTACTGTTCATTAAGCCACGTGGCTATACGTTAGCATTTATATGGGTCATTTTAGTGTTGACTGAGCTTTATGACCTGTTTTCTCTATTCGCACAATAAGTTTACACACGTTGCTACTTCTTGCAAGGAAGAAAGGCTTATATCCGTTTAAACCTAGGTAAGGATTCGAATAAACTTGTCAAGTACAACTAGCTGGTGCATGATTCCCATTCTTTCCGTACGTCATTAAGTTATAGTAAGACAGTCACATTCAGGCCAACTTTTGCTTCAAGGATCATGAAATGGCATCACGGTATTACCGCCTCTAGCCTCGAAGACTTCGTCAACGCGGCGGGGAAGAGAGTTCCGGAAGTTTCTTCAGATACGCAGCACCTGCCCGAGGCCTCCCACTGACGCATCAGATCGCGCAGAGCTACCAGTGTGTGGGGACGTCGGCTGCCACGTCTCAGCCGCTGTTCCAGACAGTACCGTACAACGTCTGCGGCTCTGAGACCGGGTTGTCTAGTGGTCGCCTCGAGGTGCTGTAGGGCGCCCGAGTGTTCGTGAAACCGGGAGTGTATGCACGCAGCCCTGGGAACACGACTGTGTGTGTCATCTTCTACAACGCAAGTGTCCAGAGAATGGGGCAACACTTCGTCACCGACAATGTTGAAATAAACGTGCTGCTTCAGGTTCACATTAACCTTGGTGACTGAATCCAAGTCACGGCGACAGAAACACCCCTATGACAGCATGGAACCACCAGTGGCTTGAACTGCATCCTCTATAGGCCGTCAGTCCAATCGCCATAATTTCAGAAGAGGCGAAATCGCGCGACTCGTGTGACGCACCTCCACCCGGCCACTGTCCGTCTCTGTGTGGTTTGGCCCACGCAAGACGCGCAGCTGTGTGTGTCTGTGTGAACGACGGCCGCCGACTCCAAATGTCGAGTCTGTGCAGCCGCCTTCCGAACGATTGCTAGGCGGCTGGTTCAGATGGAGCTGCTTTGCCAGGAATTCGCAATTTGCGTCTGGTTTGAAAGCGATCGCCAGTCACTTGGAGTGACACTCGTCAACAGCCCTGTCGGCTAGGATCTTTTTACGCCACTGCCTCACATCACTACGAGTGGTTCACCATTCGTTGCAGATACTTGGACAGTCCACATTGGTAGACCAACAGATCGTGTAAGCCAGCAGTCTGGCTTTAGCTGTCGCCGCGGTCGCACGCTCCTCGAGTTTGCTCCGTGAACGTTCAGTGTTTACGCCAGTGTTTTCGTGTTTCGTGACTGTTTATTGGCTATTGGTCTTCGTTCATGTTGTCTTTCTACGTAGTGCTGTTGGGATTTCGGCGTTGTCCGAAATTTCTTCGCTGCAGAACACCGTGGCAAACTCCGTGAGAAAAAACACCGTGATTTTCACCTTCGACAAGTACACCCGTCGAGTACAGCCCTCTGCACTGGAAATACACGACTAGATTACCGAGGTATTTGGGCTTCATCCTGAATCTGCTCATACCATGCAGCTAGACTCTGATGAATACTGCATGTTTGTAAAGTTTAACGATTCCGTGAGTGTAGACCGCATTCTGGAAAAATTTGGTTATGAAACGGAATTTATACACCGTGATGGTACTACAAGTACTGTAAAACTCAGGAATTCCGAGTTTGTAATTAGAAATGTTAGGGTTTTGAATATTCCGGTAGAAGTAGACAACTCGAAAATTAAAGATGTCCTTTCAAAGTGTGGGGTTGTCAGGCAAATAGTCAACGAAAGGTGGGCTTCGCATTTCAAGCTGCACTGCTTTAACGGCATTCGCTCCGTGGAGATGGAAGTGAAGGCAAACATTCCCTCCCACATCTTTGTTGACGGGCACAAGGCGCATGTTATTTACTCAGGGCAAACCCCTAAGAGGCGGCGGCTGTCGTGGATCCTGTTACTACCTCTGAAAATGTTGCACTTAATGTTAATGACTTTCCGCCTTCAAAACCTGCATTAACTGCTGAAATTCCGTCCGTGACAGCGAGACTCCCACTAAAAAGCGTCCTCTAGAGGACACTGAAAAAAATGTTGATGAGGACTCTTCCTGTGAATCACCCGTTGCCAGGAAGCCGAAGCCGAGTCCTGTTGGAAGTGGTAAAAGGAGATGAAATGCAGTTCGATGTGGCTCCCACTCCCGCACAAGCACTTACACCGCCACGAGCAGATAGTGACGCAGCTGGTAGTGACCTTTCACGGAAATGTGACCCTGAGCCTGAGGTCACAGCTGCAATAACCGCATCGAGTGCACAGCCCATACAGTGCGAACAGTACGAGGAAGTACCAAGTAAACAACCTGCTGGCTCCGAAGCGCAACACCGCGCCGAAGGAGGAAATAAACAAGCATCACCGCCTCGCCAGCAAGACAGCGCAACCGACAACACCCCGGAGCCAAATATTGACGACTCGCAAGCCACAGCCGTTGCGCAAGACGGCCACCGTCGGAGGCTGCGACCGAAACAAGGTCTTGCTGTCACGCGTCATCAAGCGAAAACCACTCCAGAGAAGAAAGACGTCAAGAAAAAGAATATTAAATATGAAGTCATCAGGGCCAACACTGACGAGGAGAAAGAGAAAGACCACAGTGACTTATAGCAATGCATTGTCAGGATTTCAGGATAATTTTCTTTTCAAGCACTTTGTTTAAAAGCAGTAAAATTTTTTCTATGAAGTTAGTGCATGTAATGGGCACACAGCTTGTAAAGATCGTGACTTGGAGAGAAGGTCGTTGCTGCTATAATCATACCGATCCTCATCCCAAATAGCTTCTTCTGGTACGTCTGTGATGCAAGTTTATAGCACTACTACTATTAACATTAATAAATACAGTCACCCTTCAAATTGACAGGATCAGAAGAATTCTTGTACTAGTGTGGGACAGATATCGCGTTGCTACGAGAAGTTGCGATGACGGCATTTCGGATCCCAGGCTTTTTTGAAATTGTTAGTATTTCTACGGAAGCCATATCGGTACAGCCATTCTTATAAGGGAAGGCATTCCGGTGACTGAAATCGAACGACTAGAATCAGGAAGAGCCGTAGGCATAAAAATTTTCGATATGACCGTGCTTAACCTTCACGCCCCATCAGGAAATTCCCATAAATTGGATGGTGCGATGTTTTTTCAAGATGAACTAATTTATTTATTGAGGAAAAATCCGTGTTCTCTTATATTAGGTGGACATATTAACTGTGTTTTAAACCAGAAAGATCAGCAACCCAATTTCAGCTACTCGCCACAGTTAAAAAAGTTAGTAAGTGATCTACAACTCAAAGATGTATAGGAACTTCAGCACCCGACATCAGTCGACTTCACGCATATAACCAGCCACTCCCGCAGCAGACTAGATAGAATTTACGTGTCACCAAATTTGCAAAATTTTTTATTAAACGTTGAAACTGTTCCTGTGTATTTTAGCGATCACAGTACACTTTTAACTTGCTTTAATTCAAGTGTACAGCCAACCCGTCGATTCAGAGGGCAATGGATTTGAATATGTCTGTTTTAACTGACGAAGAACTGGAACAGGAAATAAGAGTAGCGTGGACTATGTGCGTCCGCACAGCAGACAAGCACCCAACAGTCACTGACTGGTGGACTAGGAGGGCTGAACCAAGGCTGCTGAAAGTTGTCTTGCAGTATAGTGTAGCGAGGCGCAGGGAGTTGAGGAATACAATGGAGTTTTATTATAAAGTTTTAAGAGACTTTTATCAAGAGGCAAATGATGACGTAATTCGTCTGAATGATATCAAAAAACAAAAGCCAAGTTATTAAGCATTAAACAGCAACAGATGGAGGGACTAAAAATTAAATCGAAAGCCACATCAGTAGTAGCTGGTGAAACTGCTTCTCTGTATCACTTGGTGCGGCATGCTGAAAACAGACGTCAAGCTTTTATTGATGAAGTCCAGACGCGTACTGGTACAAGGCTCACATGCCAGAAAGAAATACTGGACCAAGTCCACAGGTACTATGACAACTTATACGCCCCCACCACAGTGGACGATGCAGCTCTCGAGGACTTTCTCACTATTTTAGGTCCACAGTTGTCGGGAACAGAAAACGCTGACATCCTGTCACCTATTACTACAGATGAAGTGCATGAGGCAGTGCGTAACTCACCTCTCAAAAAATCTCCGGGACTTGGTGGCCTCCCTGTGGATTTTTATGCCCGCTACTGGTCTGTAATTGGGGACAAGATCACTTCCATGGCGAATGTGGTCCTGACCGGAAAAGCGGTCTCTGCAGAGTTTAAGGAAAGTAAAATAGTACTGATTCCTAAGAGTAAAGGCAAAACCAACTTAAACAATTTTCGGCCTCTTTCGCTACTAAATTCTAATTACAAAATAATTTCGCGTATTATCAACAAAAGACTCCGTGCCTTTTCCAACAAAATATTGAGTCATCATTAATCTTGTTCTCCAACCAGAACGATATTCGAAAGTCTATCTGCATACAGAGACGTCATTGCAGTTACGTCAGTGGCAAGTATAAAATGTGCTTTAATCTTTATAGATTTCAACAAAGCTTTTGACCGCGTTAGTCATAGATACCTCTTTGCGACGTTGTCAAGAATGGCTTTGCACCCTCAGATTGTCAACATGCTAAGAAATATTGCAACAGGTATAAATGCGAAAATAGTAATCAATGGCCAAACATCTAAACCCATACAGATAAGGCGAGGGGTTCCACAGGGCAGTCCCTTATCTATGTTTTTATTTTCCGTACCTTTAGAGCCCTTTCTCCGCAGTGTCCACGCAAGACTAACAGGCATAACATTGAGTGGTGAGAAAACCGTCATACGAGCTTATGCTGATGACGTGGGTGTTGTAATAAGGAATAAGGAGGAGACAGTTACACTGGAAAGAGAAATACAAAAGTATTGTCTAGCGTCGGGAGCGACAACCAATGAAAACAAAAGTAAAATATTGAATCTGCGGGGCCTAGATCACCTCCGACTGTCATGGGCAAAACAAGACAACAAACACAAAACTTTGGGAATAACCTTAATGACATGTCCGATGAGGATGGCTGCTTTTAACTGGACGGAAGCTAGGAGGAAAGTTCATGGTGCTGTAATGGAGAACATCCATCGAACTGTGGACCAGGTGCGAAAAGTCAGATTCACGAACTCCTGCATTTTGTCTAAAACGTATTTCACTGCACAGGTATTTCCAATCCCCAAACTAGTATCGAAAGGGATCATGTCCACTGTTACCAATTATTTGTGGCGAGGAGACATATTCAGGGTTGGTGCGACTACCGTTATACTGGATGTCATAAACGGGGGCCTCGGTTTGGTGGACATTCGAAATAAAGCGTCTGCTCTGTTCCTCAAACGGACTTTCCATGTACTCCGAGAACTTACACAATGTATAACCGCAAAGCTCTTTGCGGCTGTGACACCCCATAGCCTGCAAGCACCGATTGATGTGCGAAGGATTAATGCCCGTCTGCAGTATGTGACGAACTTTTTCCTCGAAGCAAGTTACCTTAGTGACGAAATCAGAAGCAACACATGTACCACAGCGCGCGACATCATACTTGAAAGGAAGTTAAGTGAGGGCAGAAACAAAATTGAAAAGAAATTCCCTAATTGTGACTGGAAAGCTGTATGGCGGAACATCAACTATGCCGGGCTATCTGCAGACGCTATTTCCGCATGGTACAAAACAGTTAACAATGTCATCAGCACTAACGAGACACTGTATGGGATCGGTTTAAACCAGACACACCTTTGTGGAAAATGCAGTCTGGTGGATACACTCATCCACAGATTCACCTGTGGCGGCAGTGTGAATAACTGGAATTGGATCAGGCAACAAATCGCCTTTGTCGCCAGATCCTCGGCCGAATATATAACGCAATCGCTCCTCCTGAGACCAGACATGACATACTTTCCGAAATTAAAAACCAACGCCATTAGCTGCTTACCGGGAAAATATGTTAGTTATGTCATCAACAAACTTGGGTCGGACAACGAGATAGAATTCCGCGTTTACATGGAGTGTGAATACGCAGAAATCAGCACGTATCGCAACCGCAAGAAGCACTACGGCAACATGCTGGAGATCATTTTTGAAAGAATGGGTGTCGGTTAAATATGTGGAACCACTACAACACCTTGGACGAGAACGAACAGAAGAAAATTAAAAGTCAGTTGTGTTATTATTATTTACTATTACCTTGCTTCCGAATCTTCTATGTTACACGAAGAGTTTTCTCAAAACATTTTGTTCAGAATTACTCGTGTTCGACTTCCAAAGTATTTGTGTGATTCAAGAAGAATTGTTAAGTTTTTATAAGTGTTCAGTTTCTACTCAGAGAAGAGGTTTCTTTGTGTTTCTTACATCGGAGAATGGGAATTTTGCGTTAAGATTTCTGCACACTTAGTGCTATGACCCAACTGGGGACATGAAAAAAGGGGTGGGAGGAGGGGTTTGGGCCCCGACGCACCGGCATTGCCGTGAAGAGACCCCACTGCTAGTGCGGCGTGTACCACGACCTGTGACCTTCCTTAAAAAAAAAAAAAATGTAGTTAGCGCGCGGGAATAGGATACGGAAGGTCATGGGTTCGCGCCTGGGTGGATGCGAAAAATTCTTTTCCTCTTCATAAAAAAAGAAAATAAAAAAAGTTGGTAGAGCACTTGCCCGCAAAAGGAAAAAGTCTTGAGTTCGAGTCTCGGTGCGGCACACAGTTTTAATCTGCCAGGAAGTTTCATATCAGCGCACACTCCGCTGTAGAGAGAAAATTTCATACTAGAAAGAATATATTGTTACAATGGGAAACGTATAATTTTAGAATTGTACATTTGCATTCAAAACGCTCTCAGAAAGATGTATGCGTTAATGGCACATGCTGTTGCTGATGTCCGTGTCTGCCATTTCCAGTTTGGCTGGTATCTCGGTATTGCAGATGACGTCCATGTGTTACTATGGTATACATGTCTGTTATAACGTTCTGAGGAAAAAGTAACACATTCCCAAAAATATGCGTATCCCAATGCGATAGTTTACTCTGCAAAAGAATAAAGGAAACCCGCTGGTGATAATGTAATATGGCCGAAATACGTATCGGTAAGAAGAGAAGAAACCGTGTTTGTTCAAGGTTGAATCATTTCAAATTTTTGTTCTTAAATCAAAGACGAGATAAAAAGTGAGATTTCATGTCGAGAAATCACCTCAAGATGAATACCTACTCACAACATTCCAAGAAGTTGTATGAAGCGAAGAACCTGAGGATACAAGACGGACGCCTGGCTGTCGCTCTCGTAGGGCCGGCATGTAGTATCTGAACTATCGTTGTCGGAGTTGGTTTGCTGTCGATTGTGATAAGCGTAACTGTATCACTGAACTGTTCACTGTAACACACTCTCTGCTCTACCTTCCTAAAGAATCCTACTCCCCTTATACTGTTTTCTGCTACTGTTAGTATTACCATAATAGCAGCCCAAACTACGACAGTCCCGCCCCACAGCAGAACCCATGGATAGAGACCTGCACCGGTGCCTGGTCGCCTACACAGCCTTGCACGACGAGCCCCAGTCGACGTTCGAAACCTGTGCTCGCCGGTGAACACAAGCCCACTCCACTGTTCCAGGATCCGTTTCACGTGTCCCCTTAGCAAATTTCTTCGCACTCCAAGGTCCCAGGTAGTTTTTTATTGTTGTTCGTAGTGGTCGCCTAGTGACCACATTCGTCTGGTGGAACAGGCTACTTACTGACTGTGTTGACGAGCCTCCGAGTTGACACCAAACTGAGGGAGTACTTTTACAGATAGAGACTCGAGCAAAACACAAGCAGAACTGAGACCACAGAGTTCTACCTCCATGATACAGAGGCACACAGGCAGTCATATGTGCCCCTGGATAGGACCAAAATTTCCTGCAGCTACTTCCTTAATTACCTTGGTGTCTCCCTCTTCCTGTCACTGTCATTTATGCGGCACTGCGCGGACCTGTGAAAGTCGTTTGGTTCTATTCTAAATCAACTGCACTACATTCCTGCAAAAAAACTGGGGAGCAAATGTAGACAAACAAAACAACGCTGCAATTTCTGTTGGTTATTGAGCTGTCGCATATTGTGCTAAAGCGTTAAGGAGCCATGTTGACACTTAATGACATTGCTACAACAGCTCCCACTTAGTGGTTGCATGTTCTGTCCAGTTTTGTCCCTGCTAATCTCACAATCAAGGATGCCAAGGTGCTAATTCCTAAGACAGAGTGCTATAAGAATTCAGTCCAACTGAGTAAGGTAGTGCAGTATGGTCTTTCTTGTCACGAAAGACCAAGATTCAACCTCATCCAAACGGCACAGGAGAGACATGGCAACGTCCTGAAGACGTGGTATTATAGTGGAAGTGCTGCTCGTGACTATGGCGCCCAGGAGCAGACGGTGAGCCGTGTTGTGGGGGAGCGCCCACTCCATGCCTTTGAAGGCGGTCTGCCGTGCTTGTCCAATCATAGTTCTGGCTGCATGTTTGTATGTGAATTCTTGTATTTCATCAGAAATGATCAGTTCGCCATAATATGTTAGCAGACTCGATACCAGTCGTAATGTACGCAACAATTCCTGTCTGACACCTCGATTCGTCTCTAATGGGCTGGCGACCTCTATCAATGGGAAACGTAAGAGCTGGAGAAGGGCAAGTTCAGTTTAGTTTTCACTATTCTAGTCTACAAAATACAGTCAAGTTTCAGAATATCATCTGTCACATAAGCTGACTCCATTTTATTTTGAAAGGTTGAACAACATGGAATGGAACGTGACAACGCTGCAAGCGGATGATCTGAGGCATCATATCCTGTCCCAGTCAGTGCGTGCTGTTCGACGCATCGCAAGGGCCACGGTCAGCAGGGTGAGATGTGAGAGGCGGCGTCGTGTTCAGTTAGTGTGGTTGGATAAACCTGGTGAGTATATTATTTGGAAGTTCGTTATTGTTAAATAAAGCGTAATGTGCTCATTTAGGTATTCTATAAAAACTCTCGTCGATGCTTATGAACACATGATGATGGAGTTGCACCACATTTGAAAATTCAGTCCTAATAACAGTGCACAGAAATAAAAACATAAGAACTAAATAATAATCACACTGAAGAAAAGAAACAGTTGTCTAACCACAACCGATTGCATCTAACAAGAGAAGATGACCAACCTGGTCTCACATACAAAACGCACACTTGCAAGGTGTGAGCCCCAGCTGTCTATGTCGCGCGGAGATTTGGATGATTGTACGCAGTTAAGACCTTCTGAACACATAGCTTTTCAACGCTCGTGTACCACTTGTTTCTGGCACGCTCCGCTGCGTTCGCCCATCGTCGGAGCTCGAACTACTGTACGGTACGGTGAGTAAGAGGTTCGCGTTTATAGTGCCGGTGAACCGACAAGCGACAGTGTGGCACGTCCAGGAGCAGTATACAGTGACGGTCAAATTGCCACGTTTAAACGTCAAAGCTCGCGACAGTTGTGACCGGTAAGCGTCGTTATATGTGGCTATTCGACTAACTCTTACACGAGGCAAAAGAAACTCTATGAGCGTTTCTTTGTGCTACTATTTGTACCTTGCGATTTAGTTGCGGCAGTCATAGAGAAGACCCGTTAAATGGAGAGAAGAATAGTTGATTGACGTTAGACTATTCTTTATGAGAGGATGGTGGTGACAATCATGACGATACCCTTTCACCAGGATCATTTTCGTCAAACAACTTCATTGGCACAATGCGACGGAGACGTAAAATCACGAACTGACTGTTTAGGAAGCTTGGTTTGAAGAGCTAGTATTGTCAGGTTTCACCTTGCCTTTGTAACAGAGATCTGTATGTGTGTGTGCGTGTGTGTTATAAAAAACTGCTGCAGAATATGTCCTAAAATATTGCTAAACAGTGTTGACCATATATGCGCATGGCATTGAAATACTATCTGCTCAAATTGCTTACCCGTTTTTGACGTTGAATAAAATGTGTTCTACTTGAAGAACAAAGTTTCGAAGCACATGGGGCAGACGTGACCGGCTCCACGCACGTCTTCCCACACTTGCGACATGAAGCGGGTCTGAGGGCTCTGGACGTCACCCCGCTGCACAGTGCTCTGCACTCGTGCATCAGGCAGCTGCAGTGGGGCGCAGCCAGTGGCAGGCAACCTGCACCTACAGAACTCTAAAAACTCTGCACTCAAGACGTCTAAAATGAGTATTATCATAAGTATGGCCATTTATTTTAAGAGAGGGCGGGTGTTTGGCATCTAGGGTTGAGATCTCGCAAGTGTACGTTTTTCTCCTTACAAAAGAAGGTCGAGTTAGTTATGTTTACGTGGAAGGTTACAAGTAATAAACATGAAGGTTGAGGACAGATTTCATTCGATGTCAGATAAAGAGAGATCATGCTGACACAGGAGTAGAGCACACCGCCTCTAGCCTCGACAAGGGCCTAAGTTGGCCGACAAAGAGAGTCCACGAGTCTCTCCAGTTGTGTCGTGTTCATCTGACGTCACTCAACAGGTCCCGTAGAGCCGCCAGACCGCAGGGACGTTGAGACCGCCGCTGCCCACACGCTGGTCGCAGACATTTGCTGTGAGGCTGAGACCGGATGGCTTAGCGGCCATGTCGGGATGCGGCAGGACGGCTGAGTGTTCGGTCGTCCAGCCAGGAGCGTGTCCACGTGGCCTGTGAACACGGCTGCTCTCTTGGGAGCGTCCCCAGGGCACTCAGCATGAAGGTAGCGCACAGGTCCGGACTAAAAATCACTATGCGATGTGATGCGATCTAGACTGCACGCTCACTAAACTTCAGCACAGATCTCTGACACGTGACGTTTTAAGACTCCCGTTCATTGTCGTTGCGATAAAAGTGACAATGCAGGAAGGTACTGTAACTTTTCCGAAATTTTTAGACCTTTAATGCCGCACGCTACAGAGCGTACGGGGATCCACTAAACGATGCCGACCCCAGCAGAACAAACACTAAGAGTCGCAAGAAACGACAGAGCCCATGTCCTTTGAAATTGTGTAAAGTGCGTTATAAAAAGTAGCGGAATTTGGCACATTGTGTACATTTATTTACTTCTTTATGCGTTTATTCCACCTGATAAAATTAAGGCATTCGTGCACTCTCTTACATATAACCTGACATCTCAATGAGTCAACATTACGACATGCGAGGTACACGAGCAGCACACGGTAGCGGTAATTATACTACTTCTGCTAATAACAACAACAACAACAACAATGGAGACACATAAGAACACACGTTTCTCTTGATGGGACATGCACAACTGTTGATACACATCCCCAGTGATAAAATCAACTGCTGATGTAAAATGTTGCAACTGTAGCAGGTATTATCACTGATGACAGAAATTAATGTATGGGGTTTCATAAATTCCACATGCTATGCTTTATATCAGAATACACATACTACAAAAATTGTAGCTCTGCATGTTTAAGTTGACTTAAATGTAAAACAGTGTAACTGTTTCAAACTGTGGATGCATTACTTTTACATGTTTGTTCGCCTTTCTTTTAACAAATTACATAATGATAAAAATATCAAAACTTTACCTACTGCAATTACATAACATTATTGCTTCAGTACAAACAGTCATGATTGCACACGACATTTGGCCTTGGAGCGGAGTGGAAGAGAGGGGAGTCGCTTTCTCTCTCCCTCTGTCGCTCTTTGTTTTAACTCGTAACCGTCGGTAGCTCGCTTCCGCACGGGAGGTATGCTTCGAAAAGGATCGAGGCACAGGAAAGTTCCATCTGAGGTTACGTCCTGGTGAGGCTCTTGTTAATACTCGTACTTCTGTATTTATGGGAAGAATTTTCCGATTATCTACGTCTAGAAGTCGAGATCTATCGTTTTCTAAATCCTGCTCTTAGATTGTGTGGCTCGCGTAGGGCCAGATATAAGCTCAGATCTCAATTGAATTGCGATGAAGAGTGGATAGGAGTTTAAGAGAATTGTCTGGCAGGATAAATGCGGGAAGGAGTGGGACACTGAAGTGGAGAGCATTCATGAAATTCCTCTGAATTTCTCTTGGGCTGTAGATACTACGTTGATGAATACCACACAGGCAGTTCATTTGAAGAGGAATGGACGTCTATGAAAAGGGCATCACAGAAGTTGGACAAACAAAGTTAATAACTGGCAACCAATGCTCTACAATCGCTATAAAGTTAAGAGATGTTCAATTGACTCTTTTATTAGAACATGTTACGCGTTTCAGGTTTAACACCCATCTTCAGATATATGTTACAAACACGTACAAAACATAAGCGAACAGCACACTCAACGCGTCTCAACGTTACAGAAAGTGAGATGTAGTCATATGAGTTACATACCGCAAACTTCAACTCCTTCCTACCCAACCAGGCGTACAGCCTTGACAACTCAAAGAAGGTGTCGAATAACATATGACTGCGGCACGAGCAGTCTTGAAGCAGAGTGTATACTGACGCTAAACAAGTCAACCAGCGGCGAAGCGCCCTCGGTAGGGGGTGCTGTATGGTTTACATGTAATTTAAGAATAATATTCTCATCATATAAATCTAACAGGGTGTAATTACGACTAGCAGTCGGAATAGTACTTCTGTACACGTTAACACTAAAAGTTTTAAAAATTTTTTCTAAACTCCAAATTTTTTTACATTGCCATACTATGCCTATAGCCAGTAGTGGCACTAAACACTACTCAAAACATATGTCAATATAAAATAAATAATAGGGAGAGGGGGGGGGGAGTTCCTTGGTGAATAAACCTTTCAACCTCTCAAATCTCTAAAAGAATACCACCAAATTAAATATAACCAACATTATCCATCATAAACTCAAACCTTGTGATCAGCTCGCGTACACAAACGCCTTAGGCGGCATCTGTTATAGCCAACGGCAACCACATCGGCGGAAGCCATCCGCCTATCGAGTTACAGCCAAGTGATACGCATGGGCCATGACTGTCCAGACAGAAGCCTTCAAACACCAACTTACACTTCTCTACCACATGGAAAAAGTTTAATGGTGAGAGGAAGAGCATTTTCATAAAGTCGCAAAAGATACGTGGGCTATACCTCATACATTCCTTATATAAACTAGTGGCACGACAATTGCCCGAGTCCTACCTATGCTATCCGGATACCGGAGAGCTATAGAGTTTTAAAAAACAAATACAAAACATTAAAAGTGTTAAAACTTTAGTCTAAAAATCAATAAAATAAACCATGGTGTCACCAAAGAGCACCCAAAGGGCACTGTGGTGGACAAATCTGTAAATGACAACCTATATGCTCATCTAACTTTCCCTGTATGACGATAAACTACCCAACCACTGGGCAAAAAAACCTAGCTTATCATAGCGGTACGTGGACAGAACACCACCAGCTCCTATAAAATACACAATAATACTTCTAAAGAGGGGATAATAGATACCAAGTTCAAAATAATATACGTTCAAACAAACCAGAAAACCAGTGGTTCCCACCGGAAGCCTGTTTATTAAATACTGGGTGTGCAGCGTGCTGTATACGCGCGTAGATCTCCAGATCTTCAAAGTTATCTAAAATCTTCCCTTTAGGTTACAAATGCTGAATTCTTAGGCTATCTTCTATCAGGGCCCGCTTTTGGCCAGTCTCCCTCATATGGCAGCCCAGCCCACTATTATTACTATAGTTATGTTCTCTAAACCTTGTGGCAAAATCCCTATCCGTCTGGCCAATGTATGTCCCAGCACATCCCCCACACTTACTTTCGTATACACCGGATTGCTTAAACTTATCTGTTTTCCCTTCGTCCGTATGTACTAATATTCCCCCCAACTACTTCCTTGTATGGAAGCCTAGCGAACGCCAGCCTTCCTAAAGGCTCTAGTTTTTTTTTTGGCAACATGGTCCAACATATTCCATTGACACAATATTACTATTTAATTTTTGGCGGCCTGACTGCCGCGTCTTGTTAAGAATTTTAGCTCCAAACTGTCGTATAAATTTTTCCGAGTACCCGTTAGCTCGTCGTAATTACACCCTGTTAGATTTATATTCTGAGTATATTATTATTGAATTACTTGTGAATGCATGGAGCACATGACCATGCAGCGCCCCGACACCTTCTTTGAGTTGTCAAGACTGTATGCCTGGTAGGGTAGGAAGGAGTTCAGGTTTGTGCTATGTAACTCATATGGCCAGATCTCATTTTCTGTGACGTTGAGACGTGTTGAGTGTGCTGTTCACTTATGTTTTGTACTTGCTTGTAACATATGTCTGAAGATGGGTGTAATCCCGAAACGCATAATATGTTATAATGAAAGATTCAATTGAACATCTCATGCGATTGTACAGCATCGATGGCCAATTATTAACATAAAAATGATTGCAGGTCTCAGACGGGATTTTATGTTCCATATATCAAACAAAGTTAGATATAAGGAGCTAAAGGAAAAGAAACCTTGGCAAACAGAAAAAAACACTGCAACTGATCGGTAAATGCAGAAGGTGCAAAAACGTTCAGAGGAACACAGGAATACAGCAGTATAAGTCACTTGGGAACGAAGTAACTAGAGGTAGATGTGAAACCAAAGCGAAATGGCTGTTGGAAAAATGTGAAGAGAAAGAATAACACATGGTCGTCTGAAAGATTTATTCATTGTACAGATTACTCAAAAGAACATTTGACGTAATTAAAAGTGAAGACGTCATCTTTAAGAGAGCATTGGGAATTCCACTGTCAAATGCAGAGGACAGTGTAGGTAGGTGGAGAGAATAAACTGAAGGCATCAACGAGGGGAAAGACCCGTCTGATGACTTGACAGAAGAAGAAATGAGAATCACAACGGAAGACACTGGAGATCCCACATAAGAGTTGAGTTGAGTTGTTTGGGGAAGGAGACCAGACAGCGAGGTCATCGGTCTCATCGGATTAGGGAAGGATGGGGAAGGAAGTCGGCCGTGCCCTTTGAAAGGAACCATCCCGGCATTTGCCTGGAGCGATTTAGGGAAATCACGGAAAACCTAAATCAGGATGGCCGGACGCGGGATTGAACCGTCGTCCTCCCGAATGCGAGTCCAGTGTCTAACCACTGCGCCACCTCGCTCGGTGACCCCACATAAGAGTCAGAGTTTAACACAGCTTTGGAAGGCAGAAGCGATAGGTAACATACCTACGGAGTTTCCGAAATCATTGGCGAAAGTGTCAACCAAGAACTACTGAAGTTGGCGTCTAGAATATACGAGAATGGCGCAATACCATTAGATACAACCCTGAAGATATATGCAGATACTTGCGAGGCCTATCGCACAATCAGCTTAACACCTCATGTATGGAATTTGTCGACAGGAATAATATATACAGAGGGATGGAAAGGATAATAGAGGATACGATAGATGATGATCATTTTGACTGTCAGAAGGCTATTAGCACGTCTGACATTGTAACTGATGAGGGAAGCAAAACTTGGAAAATAAAATGGACACATTCATAGGCCCTGTAGACCTAGAAAAAGCATCCGGAAATGTAAAAGTCTGCAAAATGTTCGAAATATGGAGAAAAATAAGAGTAAGTTGCAAAGAAAGACGGGTAATACGTACAAGAACCAAGAGGGAACAATAAGGTTGCATGACCAAGAACAAAATGCAGTCCCATCGTCCTACCAAAGTATTTGGTATGTTCCATTCTTCACCGATTCTGATGAGAAACTCATCATTTCTTTTCTTATCAGTCAATCTAATTTTCGACATTCTTCTCTAGCACCACATATCAAACGCTTCAGTTCCCTTCTGTCCCGGTTTTCCCACTGTCCATGATTCACTTTCACAGAATACTGTGCTCCAAACTTACACTATGAGTTACTCGTATTCCAGCTAAAACTGAAATTTAATTGGATAGATAAAAAAAAACTACTCACCAAGCGGCAGCAGAGCACACACATAAAATACTGTTGTGATTGACAAGCTTTCTTTGTCGACAGGAATAATACACTCCTGGAAATTGAAATAAGAACACCGTGAATTCATTGTTCCAGGAAGGGGAAACTTTATTGACACATTCCTGGGGTCAGATACATCACATGATCACACTGACAGAACCACAGGCACATAGACACAGGCAATAGAGCATGCACAATGTCGGCACTAGTACAGTGTATATCCACCTTTCGCCGCAATGCAGGCTGCTATTCTCCCATGGAGACGATCGTAGAGATGCTGGATGTAGTCCTGTGGAACGGCTTGCCATGCCATTTCCACCTGGCGCCTCAGTTGGACCAGCGTTCGTGCTGGACGTGCAGACCGCGTGAGACGACGCTTCATCCAGTCCCAAACATGCTCAATGGGGGACAGATCCGGAGATCTTGCTGGCCAGGGTAGTTGACTTACACCTTCTAGAGCACGTTGGGTGGCACGGGATACATGCGGACGTGCATTGTCCTGTTGGAACAGCAAGTTCCCTTGCCGGTCTAGGAATGGTAGAACGATGGGTTCGATGACGGTTTGGATGTACCGTGCACTATTCAGTGTCCCCTCGACGATCACCAGTGGTGTACGGCCAGTGTAGGAGATCGCTCCCCACACCATGATGCCGGGTGTTGGCCCTGTGTGCCTCGGTCGTATGCAGTCCTGATTGTGGCGCTCACCTGCACGGCGCCAAACACGCATACGACCATCATTGGCACCAAGGCAGAAGCGACTCTCATCGCTGAAGACGACACGTCTCCATTCGTCCCTCCATTCACGCCTGTCGCGACACCACTGGAGGCCGGCTGCACGATATTGGGGCGTGAGCGGAAGACGGCCTAACGGTGTGCGGGACCGTAGCCCAGCTTCATGGAGACGGTTGCGAATGGTCCTCACCGATACCCCAGGAGCAACAGTGTCCCTAATTTGCTGGGAAGTGGCGGTGCGGTCCCCTACGGCACTGTGTAGGATCCTACGGTCTTGGCGTGCATCCGTGCGTCGCTGCGGTCCGGTCCCAGGTCGACGGGCACGTGCACCTTCCGCCGACCACTGGCGACAACATCGATGTACTGTGGAGACCTCACGCCCCACGTGTTGAGCAATTCGGCGGTACGTCCACCCGGCCTCCCGCATGCCCACTATACGCCCTCGCTCAAAGTCCGTCAGCTGCACATACGGTTCACGTCCACGCTGTCGCGGCATGCTACCAGTGTTAAAGACTGCGATGGAGCTCCGTATGCCACGGCAAACTGGCTGACACTGACGGCGGCGGTGCACAAATGCTGCGCAGCTAGCGCCATTGGACGGCCAACACCGCGGTTCCTGGTGTGTCCGCTGTGCTGTGCGTGTGATCTTTGCTTGTACAGCCCTCTCGCAGTGTCCGGAGCAAGTATGGTGGGTCTGACACACCGGTGTCAATGTGTTCTTTTTTCCATTTCCAGGAGTGTATATACAGAGGAATGGAAAAGATAATAGAGGATATGATACATGACGATCATTTTGACTGTCAGAAGGCTAATAGCACAAGAGGGCGGCACGTCTGACATTGTAACTGATGCGGGAAGCAAAACTTGGAAAATAAAATGTACACATTCATAGGCCCTGTAGACCTAGAAAAAGCATCCGGAAATGTAAAAGTCTGCAAAATGTTCGAAATATTGAGAAAAATAAGAGTAAGTTGCAAAGAAAGACGGGTAACACGTACAAGAACCAAGAGGGAACAATAAGGTTGCATGACCAAGAACAAAATGCAGTCCCATCGTCCTACCAAAGTATTTGGTATGTTCCATTCTTCACCGATTCTGATGAGAAACTCATCATTTCTTTTCTTATCAGTCAATCTAATTTTCGACATTCTTCTCGAGCACCACATATCAAACGCTTCAGTTCCCTTCTGTCCCGGTTTTCCCACTGTCCATGATTCACTTTCATAGAATACTGTGCTCCAAACTTACACTATGAGTTACTCGTATTCCAGCTAAAACTGAAATTTAATTGGATAGATAAAAAAAAACTACTCACCAAGCGGCAGCAGAGCACACACATAAAAGACTGTTGTGATTGACAAGCTTTCTGGCCAGTGGCCCCTTCTTTAGGTAGGAGGGTTGAAAGGGAAGGAAGAAGGGTGAAGGAAAAGGACTGGAGAGGTCTAGGAAAAGGGGTAGATTTTGGAAAAGTCACCCAGAACCGCAGGTCAGGGGAGACTTACCGTACGAGATGAGAAGGGAAGACTAATTTTTGGGGACTGCATCGGACGAGATTTGAAAACCTAAGAGCTTAAAGGTAGAAGACGAGGTGATATGTACGACAGAGATTACTGCTAAGACATTTATCACAAGTTATAAAGAGTGAGACGCTAAGTGCATTGTACATAACAGAGGTGGGATGGGGCGGTGAAAAATAGATGGGAAAGACAATGAAAGATGCAGGAAACTGAAACGGAGTGAAGCAAAGAGCAGTTAAAGTGATAAAAAGCTGGGTGGCGAGAACGAAGGACATGTTGTAGAGGCAGTTCCCAGCTATGGAGTTCTGGGAAACTGGTGTCTGGGGGAAGAATCCAGATGGTGAAACAGGCGCCGAGGTCACGAATGTCATGCTGTAGAGCACGCTCTGCCACAGGATATTGTGAGTTGGCAGTGTATACCCTCACCCTATACCCATTCATGCTAACTGATAATCTGATGGTAGTCATGCCTATGTAGAAGGCTGAACAGTGTTATAATAGCTGGTATATGACTTGTGTCGTTTCGCAACTGGCTCTCCCTTTGATAGAATATGTTTTCCTAGTTACGGGGCTATTATAGGTGGTGACAGGAGGACACACTCTTATTAACTTGTGATCACTGTTTTAGCAGTAATCTCTGTCTTGCATGTTAGCCTGTGTTCTTTAAGCTCTCAGGTTTCCAAATCCTGTCCGATGCAGTCCTCAACAATCAGTCTTTCATTCTCATCTTGTACGGTAAGACTACCTGACCCGCTGTTCTGGGTGACTTTCCCAAAATCTACCCCTTTTCCTAGACTTCTTCAGTCCTTTTCCTTCACCCTTCTTCTTTCCCCTTCAACCCTTCTGTCTGAAGAAGGTGCCACTGGTTCCAAAAGTCTGCCAATCACAACAGTCTTTCATGTGTGTTCTGCCGCTGCTTCGTGAGTAGATTCTTTTATCTATCCTATTAAATAATTTCATCAATAATTGTTTGTTTTCGTTGTTACAAAACTGACATTTGATGTTAGTTGACTTCGTTTGGCCAGGAACATCCTCTTTGGATGTTCTTCTCTGCTTTTCATGTTCTCTTTAACTTGGCCATTATGAGTTACTTTATTCTCAAGGTAGCAGAATCTTTCAGTTGGTCTAGATCCTCGTCTACAGTTCTGACCTTAAGTTCAACACTGATCCCATTTCTGCTAGACTTCATTCATTTAGTCTTTCTTCGGTTTAGTCTTAATTCATAGAGTGTACACATTAGATTGTTCATTCTATTCAACACTTCCTACAGTTACCTCTCCCTTCCACTGAGAACTGCAATGACATCAGCTATTCCTGTCATTGATAGCCTTTCAACACGAATTTTAATTCCATTTCTGAACCCCTCGTTTATGTCTGTCATTGCTTCTTCGATATACAAATTGAATGGTAGGGGCGATTACATGTATGTCTTTCACCTTTCCTAATCTGAGCAGTTATTGGTCTTCCTATTTTTTCCTCTTGTTTGATGTACATATTGCACGTAACCCTTCTTTTGCTAGGGGTTACACTCATTTTTATGAGAGTTTCGGAAATCCTGCATCATTTTAAATTATCGTACGATTTTTATCTAACTACAAATCCTACGGACGCTTCTAGATTTTCCTTAAGTCTCGCTTTAATCATCAATCGCCAACCCAGAAGTCCTTCTCTGATGCCTTTACCTTTCCTAAAACCAAATTAATCGTAATCTAGCACTTCCTCAACCTACTTTTTCCTCTTATATACATATTCTTGTCAGCAACTTGAGTGTGAGAGCTCTTTAGGTAATTGTGCGGATGTCCTCTCACTTATGTGTCCTTGAACATACAGAACTATGTGAACGATATTTTCAAGAGATACTGCTTGTTTATCTGGAGAACCAGTTCGAATAATAATTTGGCTTCCAAATTTCTGAACAATTTTCGAAATGCCTAAGAACTCTTCCATGTGCCTTCCACATGATTTGATCGCGAGTCTTCCTGACCCCCGTTTGTTTCTGTGGGCTGGGGAGGTAGGCCCCTCGACGGCCGCTGCTTCCCGTGAAGTCTCACGAGGCCACCTGAGGACAGAGCAGCGTCGACCTGACCGCCACAGGCAAAAGCGACTCCCGCCGCTGAACACCACAGAACGCCCTACACTGTGCTGCTTGTGGTGTGGTGTCAGTGGTAGCCACAGATCTAAACCCAGGCTACATCGGTCTGTCAGTGATGGCTGGTGAACTTCTCCCAACCCGTTGCTATACATTCTGCAGTCGTTGCCCTACAGCCAGATGCCAGTGTAATGTGTCGGTACGATGCTCTCAAGTCCCTCATGCCGATGATTCGTTTTTTTTTTTTTTACAAAGTCGTAAAGATGCACGTTCCTTGGACTTTCTCTTTTGAGATTTGCCGCTGAGTAATTCCAATAGCATTAGGAACGCAGTAAACATCGTGTACACACATCATTCTCCATCTTTAGCAATGTCTTTTCTGTACTGAAAATAAGCTCGCATAAGGATGAAATGCGAAAAATAATGCAGTATTTTTCTTAAAGACGTCGTATCTGCCATTAACTGTAACATTATTTGTTTTCACGACTACATTTTCAATCCTATGCACTTTATACAGGTATACAGCAATAACCGAAAAGTGAAGTGCAGATGGCATGTATAGAACGCCACTATCCTCCCACACATGAGGCAGTTATATTACAAAAAATGCTAAAAACAGCACATCACTTGCATCGGGCCACTGGAGGTGTCAAAATTTACGAATCTTCTGACGTGTGTATATCTCACTGTTGTCTCTGTATGTTGAGCCTCCTAACTCCGAGTGTACATCAACTTTAGATGAGCGTAAGGATCATAGCAATGGCATCAGGTAAATTTATTGTTACTGATGTTAACATCACTAACATGAATCTCCTCAAATCACTGTTCATGATGTTTATACGACAAGTGAGGCGGTTGGTGGGGAACATATTCACAAGTCGTTTCTTCTTTGCCCTTAGCAGTGATTGTACATGCCACAGTAAACGTTTTATACCAGAGTATCTTAATATCGTGTTTATATTTGTTAACAAAATTTGGCATTCTGTTTACGATACAAGCATTTGATGTAAAGAATTAAGATAAGACATTTCTTTATTGTGATAGTGCGTAATAGTACATATGGTATCCATCGTCAAAGGCTTACAGTAGCTTGGCTGCTCATAAAAACATGGCAGTAATAATTATATATCACAAAAGTATAAATCGCATTCACAACTCTCGTACATGAATTGATCCGGTGGACAAATAAAAAGAAAAAGGAGTACAAAAAAGAGATAAAAACATGTGATGGGATACATGTCACACATTACAGAACATTATGTGTATCATCATGTAATTGTAAAATGTACTGTCAATATGTAAGGTCCTGTACCAGTACAAATGTAGTCATACATTTCCATGCTCCTTAGAAAGTTTAGGCCGAGAATGGCTTTTTCAGCTACACTTGCAAAACACCTTATTCAATTTTTTACTGAATTAATAAAATATATTACTTATGTTAAAATAAATACATCCTAAATATAAAAACGTGTATGAGTGGACATAATTCTTCCTCATTTCCATACATATCATACAACTCACGGGAAACACAGTAAAGACTACTCATATTGTAAAACCAGCATAAACACGATTCTGTGCAAATCGTTACGTCCTATGCTTGTCAGTAAGTCAAAGTCAAATAGCCAAACTATACATTCTCATTTATGTTACTTTCTATTATTAGCACGTAAAACTGACTGGAATTTATCTCGAGGTCTCTTATTTCTTAAATCTGTCTTATTGTTGGGCAAGCTGTGTGGGTGATTTTTGAAACAGTTCTACATTTCCACTTCTTCAGGTATTTTGATACTTCTACCAATAGGTTAATTTTTATTACCGGATCTACGTTAGGTGATGGTACTCCTCTCTCTTTGCTTGATGTGCTCTTTAAATTTGTCGCTGGAATATGAGCTTTGTAACGTCCGGTCAAGGTGTCCATGCTGTAACTCATACGATTACTGACATTGTATATTGATCTAGTTTCAAAAGGTAAATGCTACCTGCATACGCTTTGTGGGGGCAGAAAGTGAAAGCTGTGCTTCCTACAGAAGTCTGATCCACTGGCTTGTTCACCAGTCCGTCGTCTCCCGTCTTGTGCAGAGCTGCAGGCCCAGGCGGCTGTTTTGCGGGAACGCTTCTCCAGCTACAGGCGGGACGTGGCGCAGCTGCTCTCACTCAGTGCGACACACGCCTCACAGCTGTTGGTTCCCCTCGCATTCGAACGTATGGTAAGTGGAATTTTTTCCTCCTCTTATAAACTGTATTATACGTACAGGGGGTGAGAAAATGACACACACCACCTGGTCAGTTCTTGGAGACTGTTTCCCAGTTTACCTTCTTCACACTGTAGCTATCTTTGGCTCTCCAGTTCTAATACTAACAATCTGGAAGAATTCTGAACCAACCTCTACTTCTGTGAGCCTTTTGGGGCTATGATACAGGGAGGCTAAGCTCGGAATGGTTAGAGATCGAAGATAATCGTCTGTATCTTTCTTTTCTCGTACTTGCTAGCTACTTCTCTTACAGATTCAGATAACTTTGCATCCAATCCTGCTTTACAAGCTGAAGCATGTTAGCTTCATATTTAGTGGAGAGTGGTCTAGAGTCTCAGTGTGGCATTTCAAGTCTCCATCAGCATCTTCTCTTCCTAAGAATCTCTACTCCATATGGAAGGCCTATAAAATTACTTATGCTCAACGTGGAGGTTCGTCAACTTCAAATCTCGTAATGAACCTGTATACATACCACATAATTCATACATTTCGACACAACTGTTCAACGTCTTCCCACTTTAACATTTACGTGACCATTTCCCACGACTCCATGGCCAGACGATAGCGCAGCTGACACTCGTGGCTCGACGCCATTGGTGGCCCCCTGTGCTCACCACTACCAGCCAGCACGGCAATGCCCCAGCCGCCGCAGCCACAGAGGACGCGCGTCAATAACGAAACCCTGCAGCTGGGGTCCACCAGGTGGCGCGTGTTGCGTCTGCGAGTGGCTTTGTTAAAGGCACTGTGCTACTACAGTCACAACCAGAACATTTTATGAATATGTCATGGCCAATGAAAATCTCTGTCAGACTAACCTGAAACCGGATGCTGCTTTCTGAGAGCATCCATCTCAGTCGTTAGCTTTTCTGCACGTGTCTCGTGGCCTAACTCGAACCATTATCGAGTCTGAATTCTCTGTCTATGATTTATGAACACCACCACCAGTGATGTTCCCACTGCCGAGAGTAAAAGCTATGTGCTCTTAACACATACACTGGACTCGCATTCGGGAGGACGACGGTTCAATCCCGTGTCCGGCCATTCTGATGTAGGGCACGGCCGACTTCCTTCCCCAGCCTTCCCTAATCCGATGAGACCGATGACCTCGCTGTCTGGTCTCCTTCCCCAAACAACCCAGCCTTAACACATAGAATGGCCACTGTGCATTATGACTGTTTGGATTCTGACAGTAGTATACATGGCAAGTAAAAGGACGCAGTATGATCTGTGTCTTTGTGTAACTTTTGGTGGCGTATGTAGCAACGTGCCAGTCCCTAAAGTATCGTGTGAGCCTCAATTTCGATCGTTTGAGAAGAGAATTAGGCGATACCTGTTTTAGTGAACTGAAAAGGTTCTGAGTAGATTAAATCTTTTTCCTATAAATATTACGGATGTTTGCTGGATGGTAATTTCAAAGATTGATAGTTGCGGGTTCCGCATTTAAGGATGGTTTCTGCCGACATCGTGTCATGTCCTGTCATTGCATCTTGTTTTCGTTACCATCATCTATGCATTTCACTGCAGGAAAGGCAATTTACCTGATACGTATCCAATATTTTGTAGAGTTAGTACCTCACAGCTTGCGAGAATGTTTAAAGGACGACTTCTTTATTACATTTGCGGTGCAGATACGCTTCGTTGATCATACACTGCACCTGCTTAGGAAAAGTGTAATTGCGAAAAGTTATTCCGTGAAACCAATGTTGTACAGATAGTTTCGATTTAAAGACACACTTTGCTTTCTGAATGAAACTTGAGTCTTCAGACAGCTGCAGCAGTCTTGAGGTATTCGTATTCGAGATAATTCCTCTCGTGGTTCTTCACTACAGCCCTGCAGAGTAGTTCGGCAAAGCGTGCTGTGGCCCAGGTAAGGACGCAGCTCACGATTTTGACCCTGTGCCCCTGGTAACTGGGCTCTCACATAATACTGTGCACAAATATGTATGTATGTATGGTCAGAATAGTTCAAATGGCTCTGAGCACTATGGGACTTAACTTCTGAGGTCATCAGTCCCCTAGAACTTAGAACTACTTAAACCTAACTAACCTAAGGACATGACACACATCCATGCCAGAGGCAGGATTCGAACCTGCGACCGTAGCAGTCACGCGGTTCCAGACTGAAGCGTTTAGAACCGCTTGGCCACACCGGCCGGCATAGATTAGGTCTAGATGGCAGAAAGCGCAGTGGCGCCATGGCAAGGACGACGGATTCAACGTATTGGAAGGTGCCGATTCAAAAGTGTGCACCACCTTCCAATTCACTGCTCCTGCACAACGAGGGAAATTCTGAATTTTATTTTTCGTTTTCTGTACTGCTTATCGACGTACGGGTAAGAGTCGACTGCAGCCACGTGTCACCACTACAGTGATTTTGGGTTTGTCCGTACGCCGGGCCCCCTACTGTGTGGACTCGGCCCGTGTCCCCCGCTGGCCTCCCTCTCCCTGTGTTGCTGTGACGCCCACAGCCGGGCTGTCGGAAGCGCGAAGCGTCTCAGACCGCAAACGGGATGTTAGCTGCCCGCTGACCGCTAACCGCATGCTGTCACTGCGAGGACGTGACGCACGTCCCACACACACACACACACGTAAACGCGTGCAGTATTCCCGGCGCACATCCGCAAAGCTCTACTTACGCAAATACGAATTGGAGGCGATAAATCGCGATCCCGTCTAGAACCGGTCAGCCATGTATGTATGTATGTAAATTTAAAAAATATTGTATTCGAAAAGGATTTATTTTTCTCTGGCTCCTGCCATCAATATAAAACTGATAAAGGAGATATTTCATTCAAAAAATATGAAAAAGAAGAACAACTGTATTGTGAAAACAACTGAAAGCTTTTTAATTTCCATTTTTTCTCGTATTTGTTATATACGTAACAGTTTTGTTATTTCGTAATTGATTCATTACAATATACACATTCTTTTGTGAATAAGGTAATTTTTTAATTTCCAATGTCTATTAAACACTTATTAGTAACTCATAGAGAGAGAGAGAGAGAGAGAGAGAGAGAGAAGTTTTCAGTGTGTACATACAGGGTGTTTCAAAAATGACCGGTATATTTGAAACGGCAATAAAAACTAAACGAGCAGCGATAGAAATACACCGTTTGTTGCAATATGCTTGGGACAACAGTACATTTTCAGGCGGACAAACTTTCGAAATTACAGTGGTTACAATTTTCAACGACAGATGGCGCTGCAAGTGATGTGAAAGATATAGAAGACAAGGCAGTCTGTGGGTGCGCCATTCTGTACGTCGTCTTTCTGCTGTAAGCGTGTGCTGTTCACAACGTGCAAGTGTGCTGTAGACAACATGGTTTCTTCCTTAGAACAGAGGATTTTTCTGGTGTTGGAATTCCACCGCCTAGAACACAGTGTTGTTGCAACAAAACGAAGTTTTCAACGGAGGTTTAATGTAACCAAAGGACGGAAAAGCGATACAATAAAGGATCTGTTTGAAAAATTTCAACGGACTGGTAACGTGACGGATGAACGTGCTGGAAAGGTAGGGCGACTGCATACGGCAACCACAGAGGGCAACGCGCAGCTAGTGCAGCAGGTGATCCGACAGCGGCCTTGGGTTTCCGTTCGCCGTGTTGCAGCTGCGGTCCAAATGACGCCAACGTCCACGTATCGTCTCGTGTGCCAGAGTTTACACCTCTATCCGTACAAAATTCAAACGCGGCAACCCCTCAGCGGCGCTACCATTGCTGCACGAGAGACATTCGCTAACGATATAGTGCACAGGATTGATGATGGCGATATGCATGTGGGCAGCATTTGGTTTACTGACGAAGCTTATTTTTACCTGGACAGCTTCGTCAATAAACAGAACTGGCGCATATGGGGAACCGAAAAGCCCCATGTTGCAGTCCCATCGTCCCTGCATCCTCAAAAAGTACTGGTCTGGGCCGCCATTTCTTCCAAAGGAATCATTGGCCCATTTTTCAGATCTGAAACGAGTACTGCATCACGCTGTCTGGACATTCTTCGTGAAATTGTGGCGGTACAAACTGCCTTAGACGACACTGCGAACACCTTCTGGTTTATGCAAGATGGTGCCCGGCCACATCGCACGGCCGACGTCTTTAATTTCCTGAATGAATATTTCGATGATCGTGTGATTGCTTTGGGCTATCCGAAACATACAGGAGGCGGCGTGGATTGGCCTCCCTATTCGCCAGACATGAACCCCTGTGACTTCTTTCTGTGGGGACACTTGAAAGACCAGGTGTACCGCCAGAATCCAGAAACAATTGAACAGCTGAAGCAGTACATCTCATCTGCATGTGAAGCCATTCCGCCAGACACGTTGTCAAAGGTTTCGGGTAATTTCATTCAGAGACTACGCCATATTATTGCTACGCATGGTGGATATGTGGAAAATATTGTACTATAGAGTTTCCCAGACCGCAGCGCCATCTGTTGTTGAAAATTGTAACTACTGTAATTTCGAAAGTTTGTCTGCCTGAAAATGTACTGTTGTCCCAAGCATATTGCAACAAACGGTGGATTTCTATCGCTGCTCGTTTAGTTTTTATTGCCGTTTCAAATATACCGGTCATTTTTGAAACACCCTGTACTTAGAACAGCAACAGCAATGGCAGCTCAAAAACAATACACACACACACACACACACACACACACACACACACACACACACACACGCACCATAAACATATTGTACATGTTCCACACGAAATATATACTCTGTCTCTGTCTCTCTCTCTCTCTCTCTCTCTCTCTCTCTCTCTCACACACACACACACACACACACACACACACACACACACACACACACACACACATGGACGCATGCAGTGTGCAATGAAACATTCATAATCTCAAACATACACTCAGAACTGTGACAAACAGCTCATCAAAGTAGTCCACACACACCCAGTCAAATGGAACATCTTTTTACCTTTTTACTAACAAATAAACCTACCCAGACACATCAGTAAATAGTCTGGGTGCAGCAGATTTCCACACTTATGCCCCACGATGAACCACTTGTGATCGTGATAGGACACCCTTGCTTCCAGCTGGAATTGCAGTATATACCTCAGTATATAACCTCAATCGAAATGTCTCCTGATAAGCATTTGTGGCGCAGCGCCAATGTCCTAGAGGAGGCACCTGTTGAAGTCCCTGAACGTGAAAGTCTTTCAGGCTGTGAAAATCACCGTGTCTGTCATGCAGACTTGTGGGATAGTCCAGCTCTACCTCTAGGACATATCCCTCAACAGCACCAGCAGCCACATATTTGATCTCTTTCCTCAGTCTGGTGATTTCCGCTTTGGACATCCATGAGAGCCCTTGAAAAGGGAGACTTTGTTGCATGGTTTGCTTTGAGAGACAGTTTACATCCAGGTAAAGGATGAAACTGAAATCGTCAGACAACCTGTACTCCCCCTCGATTATTTGCAAGTTATTTGCCTTGGCATACCTGCGCACACATTGGCAAAGTCACTTGTGGACCGCATGTTCCAGGAAGACATGCATCTCAACGTTGGTCAAGAATTCGCTGCTGGCTTGTGTCTTTCTTAACATGGCATCCCACGAAATCTCAGCCATATGCTACAGAACTTCTCGAAGATGTTGCCGCTCAGATGTACATTCGTGTTCATCATTTTACATGTTCTGATAAATCAGAGATGCTGTAGGGAAGCAGCCTACTCACGCTGTAGTAAATTCACATCAGTTTCCATTGTGTGCCAGCCAGTCTGCTGTAACTAGCTCTGACGTCATAAATGTTGCGCAATACTTTAAAAAATCAAGCAAATGACCTAAAACTTTTGTAGCAGGTCAGGAATAATACTAAATTAATGTGTGTTAAATATCAGTTCGATAACTTCAGTCATTTTCGAGATTTGGACGTTTTTCTAAAAAAATCATTGGCGCAACAGAAAAGAGCTAGAGACTTCAAAATTTATATTTAGATTCATCTTTCATAATGATTTAATAAAAACAGTACTTTGGATTTCACAAATTAAGATTTTAGTGGAAATTCATGATTTTGTGGTTTTCGTCTCAAAACTGAAGGAAGCAAGATAGATTAAGTAGGTTAATAAATAAGGCTAGGATGTTTAGATTTAAATAGGTTGGAGGTCCGCTATGACTATGAAGATGTGAAAAGTTTCTTTTGAATACCTATAAAATTATAGCGATAGCGGATCTCAAAAGGGCCAGTTCAGAGCTCATCTACTGCGTGCAGTGTAATTTAATTATTTCTCTCGCCCAAAATATTTAACTTAGCCACGTCAAAATTTTATTATCAATACTTACCTGCGTGCTGAATGCACGTTTAAATTAAGAGCTTCTTCGGCCATCAGCAAAAGAAGCTATAAATTATTATGTAACTTGAAGTGGTGCGTTACTAGCCCAGCGGCTAGTCGAGAGAGCCGAAAAGATCAGGCGTTCCCTTCGCCGTCCGCACCGCGGGTTTATATATAAGGATGCTGCGCGAGGAAAAAAGGCCCCAGTTCTCTCCAAGCGCTGAATGACACGCCATCTGTATCGGGAGCCGCATCGCATCAGTGTCACTGCTACAAACAGCCTCGGGTGCCGTATTAAGTTACTAGAGATACACGGAACCATTAAAACATTTTATGTGAAGTGTTAATTCTGGAATGATTTTCATTATCTAGCTTCAGTTTGCGTATTGTCGTATTTTCACGTGCCGTCGCGGGACAGACATTCTACCAAATATTTAGCGTGGCGTTTGATGAAGTACACTCCTGGAAATTGAAATAAGAACACCGTGAATTCATTGTCCCAGGAAGGGGAAACTTTATTGACACATTCCTGGGGTCAGATACATCACATGATCACAATGACAGAACCACAGGCACATAGACACAGGCAACAGAGCATGCACAATGTCGGCACTAGTACAGTGTATATCCACCTTTCGCAGCAATGCAGGCTGCTATTCTCCCATGGAGACGATCGTAGAGATGCTGGATGTAGTCCTGTGGAACGGCTTGCCATGCCATTTCCACCTGGCGCCTCAGTTGGACCAGCGTTCGTGCTGGACGTGCAGACCGCGTGAGACGACGCTTCATCCAGTCCCAAACATGCTCAATGGGGGACAGATCCGGAGATCTTGCTGGCCAGGGTAGTTGACTTACACCTTCTAGAGCACGTTGGGTGGCACGGGATACATGCGGACGTGCATTGTCCTGTTGGAACAGCAAGTTCCTTTGCCGGTCTAGGAATGGTAGAACGATGGGTTCGATGACGGTTTGGATGCACCGTGCACTATTCAGTGTCCCCTCGACGATCACCAGTGATGTACGGCCAGTGTAGGAGATCGCTCCCCACACCATGATGCCGGGTGTTGGCCCTGTGCCTCGGTCGTATGCAGTCCTGATTGTGGCGCTCACCTGCACGGTGCCAAACACGCATACGACCATCATTGGCACCAAGGCAGAAGCGACTCTCATCGCTGAAGACGACACGTCTCCATTCGTCCCTCCATTCACGCCTGTCGCGACACCACTGGAGGTGGGCTGCACGATGTTGGGGCGTGAGCGGAAGACGGCCTAATGGTGTGCAGGACCGTAGCCCAGCTTCATGGAGACGGTTGCGAATGGTCCTCGCCGATACCCCAGGAGCAACAGTGTCCCTAATTTGCTGGGAAGTGGCGGTGCGGTCCCCTACGGCACTGCGTAGGATCCTACGGTCTTGGCGTGCATTCGTGCGTCGCTGCAGTCCGGTCCCAGGTCGACGGGCAGGTGCACCTTCCGCCGACCACTGGCGACAACATCGATGTACTGTGGAGACCTCACGCCCCACGTGTTGAGCAATTCGGCGGTACGTCCACCCTGCCTCCCGCATGCCCACTATACGCCCTCGCTCAAAGTCCGTCAACTGCACATACGGTTCACGTCCACGCTGTCGCGGCATGCTACCAGTGTTAAAGACTGCGATGGAGCTCCGTATGCCATGGCATACTGGCTGACACTGACGGCGGCGGTGCACAAATGCTGCGCAGCTAGCCCCATTTGACGGCCAACACCACGGTTCCTGGTGTGTCCGCTGTGCCGTGCGTGTGATCATTGCTTGTACAGCCCTCTCGCAGTGTCTGGAGCAAGTATGGTGGGTCTGACACACCGGTGTCAATGTGTTCTTTTTTCCATTTCCAGGAGTGTATTTTCATCAAATTATGGCGAACAGTCTTTTAACATTTAATTCGGACATTTATAGTTGCATCAGCGCATTAGACTCTGAACTGCTCTGTTAGTTAGGTTGTAGGGATACTTGTGTTTTTTTTATCAGTGAATTTCAGAATATATTCAACTATTTTGGAAAACCGTTTTTGATTAGAAATCCCGGACAATCTCCTAATTCCTCAGAGCTATAAGCTGCAGCTATAAGGGTATCTCAATTGAAGTGGGCACTAGGATCTCTAATTACTGGCTCCATGTTTTATTAAATCACTTTCTGGGTGCCAAGAAGTAAATAGAGAGCCAGTGTTGAGAACGGCGAAAGACAGCATTAACAACATTCTAAAAGCCAGAAACTGATTCAACATGCAAGCGTTTATCCAGCAATCAGATTTAATAATTGTTTTTACAAAATCATCCGCCGCCCCACATATGGTGCATCGGCCGGGAAATGTTACAACATTCAAACAAGGATACAACAGTAAATGTTTCAAACTTATCCGCCGCCCCACATATGGTGCATCGGCCGGGAAATCAACTAGGTGAAAGTGATTTTTAGCTATTCGGATTCGCAAGTGGAATGCGACATGCAACTGAGTATAGAACAGTGAATGTGTTACGTGTGCATGTGGACGACGCTATTGGATTAACAACGCATCTGGATTGACGGAGCTGGCACTGAGTCTAGCGGTGCTGCCGGCATCGCGAGAAGCCAGTCTCGCTGCACCGCAGTCGTCCGCTGGAGCAGCCGACGCAGCGCCTGCAATTGCGGGCCACGCAAACACACAACAGCCGTCGGAGAGCCGTCTGCAGTTCAACGTGCCACGTCGCATCAGGAATCCTGGTACGCCGAGCCGGCAACGCCATACGTCGTGCAGAAGGAACTAAGTTAAGTGAAAAGCTGTTAAAAATTTTACTAACCTGCACTAAACGACTGTCGGCGATGGAACCGCCAAAAGAAACTGAGGTTAAACTTATATCAGAACCTATGTCTGTTGAGGGAACTGTAAACCCAGACAACGGTTCGAGTGTAAATATGCAGGAAAGTAGTAATGTTAAAGTGAAATATGAAGTATTGTCTCCTGACAGTAGTGTGCGAAGGGGCAATGATTCAATAATAGAGACCCCTTTAGTAAAGCAGAATGCAGATGACCAACTGAAATTAGTGAAGAGCTATTTAGGAAATGCGAACTATCCTAAGGTCTCACAATACTATTGCCTGCATAAAGGTATTCTGTTTAGAAGGAAGAAGTTAGGTGTTTCTGAGTGGAAGCTGTGCTTTCCCTCACAACATGTAGACTTACTAATCGACTATGTACACCTGAGGTATGGGCACTACGGTGCAAAGAAGTGCATTGCAAAATTACAAGAGAAGGTTGTGTTTGACAACATGTACCGCCGTGTGGCCAAGCGTCTAGCATCGTGTGTAGTGTGCCAGAAAGTCCGTGCTGCCAACACCAGAATACAAGGAGATATGCATTCAGTAGAGCCAACTGAAACCCTAGAATTACTGGCTTGTGATTTGTTTGGCCCTCTTCCTGTTTCGAGAGGTGGTTGCACCCATGTTTTTGTTGTGGTGGATGGATTCAGTAAATATGTTAAACTATACCCAATTAAAAGAGCAAATGCAAAAACATTGGTTGAAAAGTTGGAAAAAGATTTCTTCGTGAACGTTGGCGTTCCGAAGAATTTGCTGTCAGATAATGGACCTCAATTTATTTCTGATAGATTTAAGGAATGTCTAGATAAGGCCGGCGTGAAACATCTGAAAATATCTGCGTATTTCCCCCAAGGAAATATGAGTGAACGTATTATGAGGGAATTGAATAGGCTTTGCAGAACTTATTGTGCTCGGAAACACTCAAGTTGGGCAGAGCACATTAAGTATTTTGAGAATGTAATTAACAACTTAAGACATGATGCAACTGGTTTTGCACCTTGCAAATTGATGTTTGGCCAAGAACCGCACAATGTGATTGCAGATATGGTAGAATTCCCTATTCTAACGCAAATATCCACAGACGAGAAGAAACTAAAGGCTAGGGCTAATATGAGAAAAAGAGCGTTGGAAAGGAAGAAGCGTCATGACGCAAAAGCTGTACCTACTAGCTTTGAAATAGGTCAATTAGTCCTTGTTAAAACCAAAGAAAAATCAAAGAAAGTAAATGCAGAAACAAAGAAATTCATGTACGTATACCAAGGACCTTTCAGGATCATAGGAAAACCACATGCCAATGCATATAGGCTACCCTAAAAGTAAGAAGCTATTAGGTCTCAGGAACGTGATCGACCTAAAGAAATTCATAGGTAGTGAATGAATGCTGTAGGGAGGAGGTTGTTCTGTAACCTCTACACAGTGTGGCAGCTGTGCAGTCCCAGCTGTGTGTGATCTTCTTTCCCATTTCAGATCTCACTCATTCTTCCTCTTTCCTGTCCTCAAAAATTTCGACCTCTTCTTTCATACTAAAATTTTCCGTTATGGTTATCTTTACAGCATTAAGCTAATGAATGCTGTAGGGAGGAGGTTGTTATGTAACCTCTACACAGTGTGGCAGCTGTGCAGTCCCAGCTGTGTGAGATCTTCTTTCCCTTTTCAGGTCTCACTCACTCTTCATCTTTTCTATCCACCTAAAATTTCTAACTCTTCTTTACAGCATTAAACCAATGAATGCTGTAGGGAGGAGGTTGTTCTGTAACCTCTACACAGTGTGGCAGCTGTGCAGTCCCAGCTGTGCGAGATCTTCTTTCCTTTTCAGGTCTCACTCACTCTTCATCTTTCCTATCTACAAAAATTTCGACGTCTTCTTTCCAACACATTAAATTTTCCTGTATGGTTATCAATACAGCATTAAACCAATGAATGCTGTAGGGAGGAGGTTGTTCTGTAACCTCTACACAGTGTGGCAGCTGTGCAGTCCCAGCTGTGTGAGATCTTCTTTCCTTTTCAGGGCTCACTCACTCTTCATCTTTTCTATCCACCTAAAATTTCTAACTCTTCTTTACAGCATTAAACCAATGAATGCTGTAGGGAGGAGGTTGTTCTGTAACCTCTACACAGTGTGGCAGCTGTGCAGTCCCAGCTGTGTGAGATCTTCTTTCCCTTTCAGGTCTCACTCATTCTTCCTCTTTCCTATCTACAAAAATTTCGACCTTTTCTTTCCAAATACTAATATTTTCCGTTATGACTATCAAGCCATGAGTTATGTAACCATTCTATCTACCATTTAGTGAAGAAAAATACCTAATGTGACAAACCTAATAGTGACAAACAATAGAGAAGTATGACGTAATTAAGATATGAAATGTATTTGAGTAACAATTATGTATAGTACCCTGGTAATGTAGTAACTACAAAGTGTTGTTGTATTGGAAATGGTCCACCAACAGTAATTTAAAAAGATATATGAATTCATGTACAAGCAGGATCTGAAGTGGTAGTGAAACCTAGTGTATGCGTTAGAGCTAACTAAGAAATAGTAAAAGAGATTGCTTAGTGTTAGGAAAAATATGCAGATAAGTTGTAAGATTACACTCACCTAGTGTAGCAAGGAAAGGCAGTGTAATAGAATTGAGCAGTGTTTGTGGTTGAGACGTGAAGGACACGTCCCTGAAGTATTTATAAGGTTGGAGCTGACCATTATTTTAGTGTAGTGTGTGACAGGATACACCTACACATATTGAGGTTATGAGTTGGAGGCGTGAATGCGACCATAGGTACCCTTATGTTAGATGAGACAGAGCAGCTCATGGTGTCCTATAGGTTTAAGGAATTTAGCATTACGCTCGTCCATATTTACTTGATGCACTTTAGTGGTAGGTCTGAGAGAGACTACCGGAGGTTTTAGCGTCCGATCGAGTGGAAATGGATTGCCACGTGAGCAAACTAATCAGCTGCAATACACTATGAATATGAAATAAATGTGCTATCCTATGCTTTAAATATTAATAGAGTGAGTGTTAAATAAGTACATACACTAGCAAAATAAATAAATAACATACTGACAGATGTGAAACATTATTTTAGCTCAGCATAAATACACTTCAAAGTAAGTAAGTAAGTACCTAATTGCAGATGTGGAACTGACAACAGTAGAGGACCAATAAGTGGATTTAGTAGTCAACTAAACGTAGTGTGTTTTGAACACTCACAACTGTACTATTACCAAAAGTTACTCACATGTACAAAGAAGCTGACAAAACAATCACTAATCACACTCATACTATCTCTAAGAATAAAGTAATCAAAGATGAGTCAGTTAAGTAAATAAAATGCAGATTTGTCAGGAATGTACCGAGCATTGGTTCAGTGTTCCGGCCCAGAAATAATAAATTCAGATTAAATATGATTTATGATTGTATGCCTTAGGAGCATAAATTTTCTCTAATACATGACTAAAGGCGTTTTGAGCCATTTGTTTACCGATTTTATTACAGTTAAGTAACCACGAGAGTAAAATTGAAAAAGTTCTGTTAACTTTCTTCCAGCAAAATATTGAAGGATAAAATGTATATATCCCCATTTCATTGCGACCCACCCATAGATATTAAGTGAACAGAGTCTGAGGCACTCTTTTTGTTGGTTCTACAGGACAAACCAGATAATGGCAGCCTGGTAGCTGCGTGAAAGCGTGGAGTGACTTGGACACAACTCACAGTGACCCCTCCCCTTTCCCCCATGTAATTTAGAGTGATCGTGAAGGACGCACACCATAGCAACTTCCCCTCCTCTACCCTTGTGATGGAAGTGTAGGACGCCAGCCAAAGCGGCTACAACCACGTGTGTAAAAATTATTGGTGAACTTTTCTTTCAGGTTTAGAAAAGACTGCTAAGAGATAATCATCTGTTTATGTGTCATGTTATTTTCTTTGAATTTGTGTATGTAAAAATGTATTTAATGGATCTAAGATTTTCATAATTTTTCAATTTGTATGTGTTTGTTTGTCTAAGGCAATATGTATGCCAAAATATTTCATTGACTTTGCTTAAAATTTTGAGTAATGACATTGTTTAAAAGGCAGTGAACATGCCTACAATTTAAATAATTAATGTAGGTAATCAGTTTTCTTTAATGTTTCTACAGGTTTATATTTCAATTTTGATTTCTCATAGGGAGTTAAACTGTACTCTTGCTTCCCTTTTTGTAATTAAATTTTTCTTTCATTCATTAACATTCATAAACAAAAAACTTAAGTAGAGGGTGATGTAGGGAAGCAGCCTACTCACGCTGTAGTAAATTCACATCAGTTTCCATTGTGTGCCAGCCAGTCTGCTGTAACTAGCTCTGACGTCATAAATGTTGCGCAATACTTTAAAAAATCAAGCAAATGACCTAAAACTTTTGTAGCAGGTCAGGAATAATACTAAATTAATGTGTGTTAAATATCAGTTCGATAACTTCAGTCATTTTCGAGATTTGGACGTTTTTCTAAAAAAATCATTGGCGCAACAGAAAAGAGCTAGAGACTTCAAAATTTATATTTAGATTCATCTTTCATAATGATTTAATAAAAACAGTACTTTGGATTTCACAAATTAAGATTTTAGTGGAAATTCATGATTTTGTGGTTTTCGTCTCAAAACTGAAGGAAGCAAGATAGATTAAGTAGGTTAATAAATAAGGCTAGGATGTTTAGATTTAAATAGGTTGGAGGTCCGCTATGACTATGAAGATGTGAAAAGTTTCTTTTGAATACCTATAAAATTATAGCGATAGCGGATCTCAAAAGGGCCAGTTCAGAGCTCATCTACTGCGTGCAGTGTAATTTAATTATTTCTCTCGCCCAAAATATTTAACTTAGCCACGTCAAAATTTTATTATCAATACTTACCTGCGTGCTGAATGCACGTTTAAATTAAGAGCTTCTTCGGCCATCAGCAAAAGAAGCTATAAATTATTATGTAACTTGAAGTGGTGCGTTACTAGCCCAGCGGCTAGTCGAGAGAGCCGAAAAGATCAGGCGTTCCCTTCGCCGTCCGCACCGCGGGTTTATATATAAGGATGCTGCGCGAGGAAAAAAGGCCCCAGTTCTCTCCAAGCGCTGAATGACACGCCATCTGTGTCGGGAGCCGCATCGCATCAGTGTCACTGCTACAAACAGCCTCGGGTGCCGTATTAAGTTACTAGAGATACGCGGAACCATTAAAACATTTTATGTGAAGTGTTAATTCTGGAATGATTTTCATTATCTAGCTTCAGTTTGCGTATTGTCGTATTTTCACGTGCCGTCGCGGGACAGACATTCTACCAAATATTTAGCGTGGCGTTTGATGAAGTATTTTCATCAAATTATGGCGAGCATTCTTTTAACATTTAATTCGGACATTTATAGTTGCATCAGCGCATTAGACTCTGAACTGCTCTGTTAGTTAGGTTGTAGGGATACTTGTGTTTTTTTTATCAGTGAATTTCAGAATATATTCAACTATTTTGGAAAACCGTTTTTGATTAGAAATCCTGGACAATCTCCTAATTCCTCAGAGCTATAAGCTGCAGCTATAAGGGTATCTCAATTGAAGTGGGCACTAGGATCTCTAATTACTGGCTCCATGTTTTATTAAATCACTTTCTGGGTGCCAAGAAGTAAATAGAGAGCCAGTGTTGAGAACGGCGAAAGACAGCATTAACAACATTCTAAAAGCCAGAAACTGATTCAACATGCAAGCGTTTATCCAGCAATCAGATTTAATAATTGTTTTTACAAAATCATCCGCCGCCCCACATATGGTGCATCGGCCGGGAAATGTTACAACATTCAAACAAGGATACAACAGTAAATGTTTCAAACTTATCCGCCGCCCCACAATGCCGAAGTCCTGCTGTTCATTCAACAAGTGCCCGTTCTTTCCATTCATTATGGAAATGCCTCTTAGTTTACTAGAGAATCCAGATATTCGTATGGAAAGACCCCTTCTCCGTCACAAGTTGAAACTCTTGAAACTCTACATCATCGAGATAAGTGGCTCCCTTTGCTAAGAATATCTCCAGGACGCGTTGGTTCAGCAAATTTCTAAAGAGACGTGAGCATGAACCGTTGTGAATCCAGGAAGCGGCATGTATTTGTGAACGGTGTCAGCAATGACACTGATCTCATCATCCTACTACCCAGACTCGTCAAAGTGCTGAACTAGAAAGTGGGCATCATGCTCACTGAAATTGTGGAAAAGATGGCTGTGTGCTGTGGCAGTTGGTACTTAAGGTTACACGGGTTGTCAGCTGCACTCTGGGACTTCCCCGTTACGTGGCAACAGTCTCTACAGGGAGCTTCCTCACATCTGTCTACACAAAGTCCCCAGGTATAACGATCAGCTGCCTGCTTGTACAGTGCATCATTCTCCTTCACGTTGGTCATGAGGACGTTTTCACTATAAATGTTATAAACATCCCGTACAAGACTTTCAAGCTTAGTGAGCAACCATCTCGCACTATCCCCTTGACATAAGATTTTAATTTTAGTGCACAGAACTTGATGGCTAGCCACATATCGTATGCATCATTTTGTGGCAGTGATATGGGAGGCAGAGGCACCACGTTCACACTGTACCACAGGAGCTAGGAGGCGCTCTAAATCGACGTAAACGACGAAGGGACAGAAGTGTTGGTGGGAGGCATTCTTAAACTTCGAGAACCGTTTATCCTTGATAAGCATTTCCACACCTATTGTTTCCTGGCTCTAGCAGTCAATCAAGTGTCTTTCAAGATACATGCTCTTGGCAAACGAGACATCCACAGCAAAAATGTCTTGCACCTTTTTTGTTTTCATTTCAGAGGAACGTAGGTGGGACATGCATTTGATCCAAACGCTGTGTTGCTTATCGCCTTCAGAGATTAGCAGCAGGTCTACACTTTTTTGATGTTTCTTGGTTAATATGGACAAGAAGAGGGGACCACCTAATTTACGCTCGACTTCTTTGTCGATGTACCACACAGCGTGTTAATGTTTGTCTTCTTCTTATGGCTTTCCTACATTCGGGTCATAAACGAGAAATTAGAACGTCAGTGGACATCTGGTGTTTGTTGTGTATCTGTATGCCCTGTTTTTTTAGGGTAATTTCTATCGCTAGCGAGAAGCAACCATGGAAATCAATTTAAATTCCTCTCATCAAGATTCTGGGCATTAGGACATGCTTTTTTTTTAGCAATGTATACTTTTGAACGGAGATGTAACTGGACCCCACAATAAGTTGATCAAAATCTTATGAACATAAATCAAGGCAGGGTATACAGCTGAGTGTCTTACAGGACTCCCTTTCCTGCACCTCAGAAAAGTGACTCAGTATGACCGCTCTGGTATCGACTCACCCCATGATGTCACGACAGCTCTCCCCCTAACTTGGACAATGCCCTTCCCCTCAACGACACGTCCAACTCCTAATAACTCTGCACACAAGAAGGAGAAAGAGACGCAGTTGATAAGTATCTAAGGAAGGAGAAATAAAAATCCGTATTCGTATAATAATAATAATAAATTCTGAGTACTTACACGTAAAACTGTTGTTGTGTTCATTACTGGAATACACTTCCAGCAACTCATCATCAGTGGGCATGTTTGTCATTAAGGGCATATCCAGCATGGGATCTAGAGGAGGTGTATGACGTCGGCAGGGGAATGTGTCTGAAAGAATACGGACAAACCCAAACGAAAACACAGGTGCAAAAGAACTAGTAGCTGGTGGTCGCGTCAAAACAGCGGTAATCGCATTGAGAACATCTACAAACTAGAGCACCTCAAAAATGACAAACAAAACATTTAATACTTTAGAATACTCACATATCTGCCTCTGAACAATAGAAGTCGTTCCCCAGAGATCATCATCATCGTCATCATCATTATCAGGTGCTGGGTTCAGATCCCACAGCGAGTAACGCCTGCTCACACCTAGAAAAGAAGAAGTAGAACCCATAAGAATCACTTACACTACTAGCCATTAAAATTGCTACTCCAAGAAGAAATGCAGATGATAAACGGGTATTCATTGGATAAATATATTATTCTAGAACTGCCAGTGATTACATTTTCATGGAATTTCGGTGCATAGATCTTGAGAAATTAGTACCCAGAACAACCACGTCGCCGTAATAACGGCCTTGATACGTTTGGGAATTGAGTCAAACAGAGCTTTGATGGCGTGTACAGGTACAGCTGCCCATGCAGCCTCAACACGACACCACAGTTCATCAAGAGTAGTGACTGACGTATTGTGACGAGCCAGTTGCTCGGCCCCATTGACCAGACATTTTTAATTGGTGAGAGATCTGGAGAATGTGCTGGCCAGCGCAGCAGTCGAACATTTTCTGTATCCAGAAAGGCCCGTACAGGACCTGCAACATACGGTCAGGAATTGTCCTTCTGAAATGTAGGATTTCGCAGGGATCGAATGAAGGTAGAGCCACGGGTCGTAAGACATCTGCAATGTAACGTCCACTGTTCAAAGTGTCATCAATGCGAACGAGAGGTGACCGAGACGTGTAACCAATGGCACCTCATACCATCACTCCGGGTGATACGCCAGTATGGCGATGACGAATACACGCTTCCAATGTGCGTTCACCGCGATGTTGGCAAACACGTATGCGACCATCATGGTGCTGTAAACAGAACCTGGATTCATCCGATAAAATGACGTTTTGCCATTCGTGCTCCCAGGTTCGTCGTTAAGTACACCATAGCAGGCGCTCCTGTCTGTGATGCAGCGTCAAGGGTAACCGCAGCCACAGTCTCCAAGCTGATAGTCCATGCTGCTGCAAACGTCGTCGAACTGTTCGTGCAGATGGTTGTTGTATTGCAAACGTCCCCATCTGCTGACTCAGGGATCGGGACGTGGCTGCACAATGCGTTACAGCCGTGCGGATAAGATGCCTGTCATCTCGACTGCTAGTGATACGAGGCCGTCGGGATCCAGCACGGCGTTCCGTATTACCCTCCTGAACCCACCGATTCCATATTCTGCTAACAGTCATCGGATCTCTACCAAAGCGAGCAGAAATGTCGCGATACGATAAACCGCAATCGCGATACGCTACAATCCGACCTTTATCAAAGTCGGAAACGTGACGGTACGCATTTCTCCTGCTTACACGAGGCATCATATCAACGTTTCACCAGGCATCGCCGGTCAACTGCTGTTTGTGTATGAGAAATCAGTTGGAAACCTTCCTCATGTCAGCACGTTGTAGGTGTCGCCACCGGCGCCAACCTTGTGTGAATGCTCTGAAAAGCTAATCATTTGCATATCACAGCATCTTCTTCCTGTCGGTTAAATTCCGCGTCTGTAGCACGCCATCTTCGTGGTGTAGCTATTTTAATGGCCAGTACTGTATAAACAAAAACGCAATAGAAAATATGTATACTTGCTTTCATCCTCAGCCAAGGTGACCACGATGAATGACATCACAGCGTCGTCGGTAAACAGTGACAACAGTGCGGTGTCATCATTGTTGTCCAACGTGCGTGGCCATGACTGCAGTCACCATGGTCGTCACGCATACCGCACGAGCGCTTGACTCCGATATCAGGGCTGGCTGGCAGTCGGAGAGGGAGAAAGACTCGGGTCGCCCCCCGCAGGGCTGTTTACAAACCCCTTCGGCCACGCAGCGTGCGCTGATCAGCAATTCAAGTCGCAGTCCATCACGCTCCTTCTCTCCCCACTAACATTACTTACACATAGCGCACTGCGACAGTGCCCAGCGTGTTGGTACAGATTTGAACATGCCTCTCTCAACTTGCTACTACTCTCACTACTTACCAAGCGGGGACGCAAGGCAGCACAAACGGGTTTATTTCTCGTAAGAAGAAGAACTTCCACATATTAAACGAGTGGGATTGTGCTGTGACAGAAACGCACGAAATGGAATATGCTGGCTGCAAGTAGCTGCTGATCGGCTACTTTTGAGCGACACATTGCAGAAACTTGGGAAATCATCTCGACAGTTCTCCAAAAAGAGTGTAGATGTCACCTGGTAAATAAACGTAGCTGACAAAAGAACTGTAAAAAATGAGCCCGGGAGTATCTAAATAAATACAAAAATTTTATTAAGAAAATAATATTTGCACATATCTGCAACACAAGTAAATCCGTTTTTGAAACTTCCTGGCAGATCATATCAGCGCACACTCCGCTGCAGAGTGAAAATCTCATTCTGGAAATCCGTTTTTCTCTCCACCACCGTACACTTGCCTAAGGTGTCTGACTGACATACAGTTGAATGATTCCAAATTCAGGATGGCAGTGTTCTTGAAAATTTCCCACATTCTTGCCACCACCTCACGACCTTTGACGTGCATGACGCTCTCTCTGTGATCACAGTTTCGGAGTGACGTCAGCATATCCTCACAGGTCATTCCTGTATCGTGGCGGCTACTGCGATAGTGGGATCGAGTCAATCACGCTACTGTCTTCCAAGACATGTCACACTTTATTGTTCTGAGCAGCTGGGCAGAAGTGACAACTGTGTAGAAACTTGTCGAAACACATGAAGCGGCCGCACTCGTCGTGGAGGCCTCGCCCGTGAGCAACAATGTTGTCCCAGAGGCAGGCAGCTTGGACCCTGGCAAGCAGGTCTTCAGCTGCATCTACAGGTGTTTCGTACACCTACATCTTGGCATAACCTCAGAGAATGAAGTCGAGCGTTGTAAGATCCAGCGATCCCATGGCCATCAGAGAAGACCCCCCCTATCCAGTACTACAATGAGTGTGAGTATTCTTCAGGTGCTTGGTGCTTGCAAACATTAACATCAAAGTGGAATGATCTTGGATAATGTCCTAAAATACCTTGACTGAGAATCTTTGCTGTTGGCCTCCGATATGGGTGGCGTGGGTGTTGTCCTCATTCTAGATCTGCCTGTTTGGCTTTTGAAAACAACATCGCGGATGAATCAGGCCTCATCCGCAAACAATACGAACTGTATGAAGTTGGAAAGTACAGCTCTGTGAACGATACTGGATTGACACAAGCAGACATAGGGCTCAAAATCCGTTCGTCGCAGTGCTTGCACATTTCATCTTTGATTACTCATTGTGCACTGTACACAGCAACACACCTCACCATGAACACGACACAAGCTATCTGATGCAATGGACAGCTGACAGCAGGGTCAGTGGTGTGCTTGCGGCACAGGTTAATGCGCCACTGAGATGCTTGAGTGTTACGAGCCTAGTTGTGCACAGTAGGTCCGTTTGGTGGTCAGGTGTCTACACTGTTTATCAGCTGCTACTGTTCGAGTGCACAACGGACACCCGAGATCTTTGCCAGAGTGTGAAGAACTGCAGGCATCATTGCAATACATGCATTCATTCAGACTGACAGTCGTTACTTTGAAGAATTGCTGTGAGCTGCATTGTTGTTAGGTGGTGTATGCTGTGTATGTCCTTAACACAATAAATATGCACTTTCGAGTATTGGTTCCCTAACTCAATATAATCTATTGTGTAACTACCGTCACCTGTTTCAGTGTGACCCAAAAGGATTGGGGACCCCACGTACAGAGAACAAGAGCAGTTCTGTCCCACTTCTCTCAGACTCTCCCGACGGCACCCATGTCTGTGGTGAGCACTCACCTTCCACAACAACATACTGGGTGATGCTAGGGTAGATAGAAGAAAGGAAAACAGAATGGGCAAGTGCTACAGGGACTCACGCACTAAGGGTTCTGTACAAACTCCCCGTCCTGGGAATCGAGATTCCCAATGATTTTTGCCTGTTATCGAGACTCTGTAACTTTACTGGCAAGACACTGCTCCCAGCAATACCAAGATCGGTCCAGAAATTCTTCGTTATTTCCTCAGCCCAGCCCAAACAAACAAGAACAAGCAAGCAGAGGACTTTAGTTTACATATGTAGGGAGAGAAGATTTAATAACATATTTCCGTTTACGTACTAAATCATGAATACAACATACATTTTATGTTTGGATGCAGTAATGTTCGTATGTTATACTTTCAACAGGTCATGAATACAATGTATGTCCAAATCGAAAACGACATTTTTATGTGATATAATGACAAATTAACAAGTTTCAGATTTTTTGCTCTACTTGTACCGGAAAACTTAGTTGTTGCCAAATCTCACGATTCCAAGTCAATGGAGAGCACCCTATAGGTTTCGATGACTGAGTTTTCGATTATCAAAACACGAGACATAAACGGCCGTATCTGTTGACTGGAGTCAGTTATAAGCTTACAGATTTTACGCCGCCAAGGATCCGTATACCTTTGTATGTGACATAATTTGAACATGATACCCACAACGTATCCAGAGAAAAAGATTCCTAACAGATGGACAGACAAATAGACAGACTGATAAAAAATAATACGAAAAGTATTTTCTAGAGTTATATAGTTACCAATTATGGATTTTAAGATTTTTTTCATTTATTTGCACTGTGAAATCTGGCTTTTTTCAAAATGTCATGATTCTAAATCAACAGGAAGCACCATATTGATTTTATGAGTGATGTTTCGAGTATCAAAATATATAATTTAAATGGCCGTATCTTTATTGCATTGACTTAGAAGCTTAAGATTTTTACAACGCCAAAGTAACATAGACCTTAATATGTGACACAAATGTGAATTTCGTACCCGAAAATGGTCCAGAAAAAATGATCTTAACACTCGGACAGTCAATACATTCCTTCAAATCTGCAATATTCGAGACGTGTTCAGATACAGACGACATTGTGTTAGATAACGAGCAACAAACGCAAATTTTCGGCAAAAGCGATCAGCCAGGCAACAGACAAACGCTACAAAATTGACAAATGTCAGTTTGACTCAAAATTTCCTGTGTGTACAATTAACTCAGATAACGTTTCAGATATGGAGCGGCGGATGTCTATCGTTGCGTTTGTAGAAGGTCATAACATGTGTTCAGGTTTGTCACAGCGTTGGTAACGAGTAGGATTTTGACGGATTTGTCAACAGTCTGGCCATTCTATTTTCGAAAATCGTTCAAAAGTTTGAATAGAATCTCGTCAGAGTTGCAGCTACGCCATGTGGCTTTACACGTAGGAACTCGACGCTGCTGGCAGCTCCAGAACATTTCAGTTGGATACATCGTCACGGGAGTATACATTCATACATTCAGACGTCTGTAATGTCAACTACCAAGAAATATCTGCACCTCTCTTATCGGATGTCACAGTTTGAGAAATGTATTTATTTAATAAAACCCCACTAGGCATCTGCTGTGAATTAATGTTTTTATGCCTGCACAAAACTGAATGTACTACACTCACGCGCTGGCAGTAATTTCAGTGTAATGTAATAGTGCTACATGTAACTGTATACTAAGACAGGCTGCTGCTTGTGGATGTTATGAAAGTAATTTCAACTATTTTCTGTGTGTCTCAGGGTAACCACGCAAGTGATCAGCAACTCCACGGTTGGATTAAGGACATGGAACGTGTGAAAGACATGCTGCGCACGAAATTAACCGGATGTGTACAGGACTTGCAATTAGCCAGCAAACAGGCGGAGCACTACGAGGTGGAAGAAGACAAGGACCACCCAGGGCACTTGATACTCAGGTATAGACCTGTGTACACTCAAATGTCTGTCGCACTCACTATGGTTTATTGGAGTTTATCTCACTTTTATCCATTAAAGTATTCATTACAGTTATAGAAAACACAGGGATCATGTAATTCAAAATGGAGTAAAGAACTAGCACTAAGAGACAGTAGTGAAGGACATGGTTACAGAAACTCGTGATTTACAAAGTTTTTTGACTCCGCTTAGCCTTCGATTTTTTGATTCGTATTGTGTCTTAAAATGTGCCACGTATTACGTAACAGACCAGCGGAGAAAACTGACACAAAAAACGATGCTACTGCATTTACTAGAGAAAGCATTGATGGTTACAGACACTTCCGAAGTTTTCATAATTTGTGGAAACAATGATGTGGAACCTGACACGAAAAGTGAGCGTGTTCTCGTCTTATTCGGGACCAAAAAAAAAAATCACTTCGGGAGAAATTACGGAAATACCGTGTAGTTGCGACTCTAGTCCAGATACTGGCATCCAGTCGGTGAGGGAAAGAGGCCACAAGTCATGTTCATCTCAATAGATGGGGGAAAAATCTAAGCAGCGATGAGGGAAGATGGGAAGACGTCAGCAGAGGGCAGGAAGCGGATAGCCATCGTTCTTATATTTTGTCCTGTGGTTGGTGTGTTTAAATCAGTCCGTAGTATAGAGCGTAAATAGTGGAGGTTGCGAGCGGGAGGAAAGCGGAATAGTCTGTCGAGTGTTTGACATTGGGGCCGTGGAATGGAGTGTTGTAGGAGATATGTTGGCACTATGGAGGGTGACCAGGTGGCCTCCTATGTGGGAATGGGCAAGCTCCCAGCAGGCACCCCAGGTCTTGTGGCGGTGTTGTTGGACTCTTTCAGGTGGCTTATTGTGGGATAGCTATGGAGGTGGAGAACATGGATTAGGATGGACAATTAGACTCAGTCGTGATTGCTATCAATAGGATGAAAGACTTCTGCAGTTATATCTGAAGATGTCGGTAGGGGAGCTACTTTGGGATGAGTGTGTCTGGGAAATGGACTAGGTCTTTTGAAACGAAGGTGATCATCCGACATCTACAGTTAAGTTCATCATGGGAACTGATGTGGGTAAACAGCTGTGGAGAGGCAGTGGTCAGTGTGAGGAACGAAATTATGTGCTATAGGGTTTCTCGGACGGAGACAGGCAGTAGGACAGATCACGGTCAGGGTGGTAAAATACACACTCAGGATAAAGTATTATGCAGGATGATTGAACATGACTTGTAGCCAACTGGAGCTGTTTTTGAGGAACGGTATTGTTACTCCACAATGTTTATTGTGTGGGGATTTTTGGTTTGCTACTCCACATCTGTCATCAGAACTGTGAGTGGGTTACCGGTTCACTGTGTACGGACACATGCAGATAGTGTGACGGGATAAAACTATCGATATTGTGTCAGGCAGTGGGAATGAAGGTAACAGTGGTTGGGAAGGTGAACTGAAAATCGGAGATGGGTAGATTTCAAGACAGGGGTGCACTACACAAAGGAAGCAGCTGATCGGATAGCAGAGTACTTGTGGAGTGCACGTGGGGGGTTTCAGGGTGGCCAGTAGTTTGAGGTACTCTCATGAACACTCGCCAGTTGGTACACATTTAGGGAAATCAGATAGCTTTCAGAGTAAAGTCAGTTCGACTCTGAAACTTTTATCAGTCAACTGTCGAAGTATTTGTAACATAGTTCCCAAATTTGCTCTCCTCCATGAACGCTCTCAGTCTCAAATTATTCTTGATTTGAGAGCTGGCTAAGACCCAAAGTAAAAAAAACTCTGAGATATTTAGCGAGTCTTGGAATGTTTATCGGAAAGACATATTCGACGCCGTAGGAGGGGAAGCGTTCATTGCAGTTGACAAAAAATATTCTCTTTACTGAGGTTGAATATGAGTGCAATAGTGAAGTTACGTGGTCGCACATAACAGGACTAGGTGAAACCATATCAGTTGTTGGATGCTTTTACCACCCACCCGACTCCGCTGGGACAGATGTGGAGCCATTCAAAGAATCAGCATTGCATAAATATCCAGATCACGCGACACTAGCTGGCGGTGACCTTAACCTACCGAGTATAGGCTGGGACGTCTATGGATTCACTGCAGGTCGTGCTGACAGACAGTCTTGTGAAGGACTTTGGAACACGTTTTCCGAAAACTGTGTTGAGCAGCTAGTTCATCAGCCAGCACAAACAGGCAGGACCTTATCGATGGCGTCAGCATAGAGATGGGGATTAGTGATGGTGATTTCATCATAGCGACTATGGTTACGAAAGTCAGTAAATCAGTCAAGAACGCTAGGAGAGTTGATATGCAGTTGTCAGCGTCTCACTTAGACAGTAAAATACAATCATTTAATTCCAGAATTATCGTCATAGAGGAATTATGGCTAAAGTTTAAAGAGATTGTAAATCGTGATCCGGAAAAGTATGCACCTACTAAGTGGATCAAGGGCGGAAAAGACTCATCGTGCTTTAATAACAAAATTCGGAAAAGGCTGAGGAACGAAAGGCTGTTACATTCTCGGTTCAAAAGAGAACGCCCAAATGAGGACAGCAAGGTTTGTAGAGATTCGTGCGTCTGTGAAAAGATCTGTGCGCAAATCATACAACAGGTACCACCGGAGAACCGGAAAAAGTTTTGGTCCTCTGCAAAATCGTTAAGCGGATCTAACGCTTCCATTACAGTCACACGTTGACCAGTCTGCTTTGGCGCTAGAATATTCCAAAAGGAAGGCCGAAGTTAAAAATTCCTCGTTTAAGAAATCGTTCACGCAGGAGAATGGTACAAACGTGCCGTCGTTTGACCATCGCACAGAGTCCCGTATGGAAACCATAGTAATGAGTACCGCTGGCGTAGAGAAACGGCTGAAACAGCTGAAAATAAATAAGTGGCAATGCCTAGGTGGAATGCCAGTTTGGTTTTACTAAGAGTAGTGTACGGCATTGGCCCCTTACTTAGTTTGCATTTACCGCGAATCTTGCGATCAGCGCTAAGAACCAAGCGAATGGAAAAAAGTGCAAGTGAAGAAAGGTAAAAGAACGGACCCACAAAATTGCAGACCAATATCCCTGTTTCCTGCAGAACCCTTGAACATATTCTCAGTTCGAACATAATCAACTTTCTTCAGACTAAGGAGCTTATGTGCACAAATCAACACGGTTTTGGTAAGCATCGCTTCTGTGAAACTCACCTTTTCCTTTTCTCGCATGAGAGCTATGGATGAAGGGCAACAGACAGATTCCATATCTCTAGATTTCTCGAAAGCATTTGACACGGTGTCCCATTGCGGGGTGATAACGGAAGAACGAGCAATTGGAATAAGTTGAGTGACTGCAGGTTGACACAAGATGACGTCGACAAAATTTGTTGTTGGTGTGATGAATGGCAGGTGGCTCTTGCTGTAGAAGAAAGCGGATGAGCAGCAAAAACGAACCCGCAATATCCCGATACGGCACTCCAAGTGTCCTGCTTACCACAGTCGAAACAATTCAGGGGGAGCAGGTAGATTTCTTACCGGAGGTTCGATCAGCATGCAAGTGTTACGTATATGCTTCTGGAGCTCAGCAGCAGATTCTATGAGGGTTCTTCCAGATCCGGAAACGCACTCATCCACTCCCTAGGTCGGTATGACATGTCCCGCGATAAGCATAAGCGCCCTATGACGATCTTCGACGATTAAGTCGAAGAGAAAATCCCAATACCCAATCCCTAATCCAGTTCTTTCCCATATAACACCAATGTCTTCGCCTACCTCAGGCAAGTACCAGACTCACAACAAGTCACAGACACCAAAAAACTATAGAAAAATCAGACACGCACGTTCACAGGGGAGTAGAAGCCGAAAGGCTACAAACTCCCCCTCACACTTCCCCAAAGAGGGGAAAGTAACAGATGTGAGCAGCGGCAGGGAAGAAGACACTCATTTCGAAGAAAACAAGTGTAGAGAACCTGGCTGCAGAACGATCCTAATGACGCCAGCATACATTTCTGGTAGGGACCACGAAGACAAGATACGAGGAATTACGGCTCCTAAGGAGGCATATAGACAGGCGTCTGTCCCTCGCTCTGTCAGCGAGCGGAACAGGAAAGGAAACGACTAGTTGTGGAACAGGGTACCCTCCGCCACGCACCGCACGGTGGCTTGCGGATTATGTATGTAGATGTAGACACAAAAGACGATAGTTGAGAGGAATTATTGGTTTCATGTCCGTAAATTTAGTGAAATCATTTTTGGCTTGGTTTCATTTGGAATCGTGAGGTTTTATCTATTCTATTTCATTTGTTTGAGTCTTGTGACTGCATGCATGAGGGTTGTGGTGTAATAGGTGGCCCCAGTTGCGTGTAGATGAGGACATTGACAGGAGTTTATGACGGCGGTGACGAAGCTACAGTGGTGGTGGATGTGGTTGGAACTTCCTGCACCGGCAGTGGTGCGGGCGTTGGGGCGGGCCGCGGTTTGGGGCTGGCGACTGTGTTGGCGACAGAGCCAGCGGCAGAGGCTGCTGGAGAGGGAGTCGACGGTGGCGCAGGTGGCGGCGACGGTGGTGGAGCATTTGACGGAGGCAGTGGCGAAGGAGCTGCCGGACTACGGCTCTCAGTGAGTGGTGAAGCAATGAAGACGACGACGAAGGGTGGGAGATTGTCGGCGAAGAACCACTGGGAGAGTCCAGGTGAGAGCTGAGGTGCTGGCGAAGTGTAGTGGGGCGTGTCAGTAAAACGGAGGATATACTTCGTACTGGAAATTTTGGGAGGAAATTTTGAGGTTAACATGAGTAAAGCGAGTCAGAGAATATACTCCAGCCGAGAATGTGCTCATCGCGAGTAAAAGGGTGAGGGATGTTGCTCAAAACAAAGAACGTTCTCCGATTACGTATGAATAAAACTAGAGGAGCTTCTCACAATCGGAAAATATTGAAGCGAGATCTGTAGCAGTCTTCGGGCTGAGTAAGTTCTGTTAAGTTTTACCTACATTTTGGCAATGATGGCAGAATTCATATTGCTTGGGAGGCAAAAAAAGAAATATATAGCCCAACGAAGTGCTGAATTGAGGAGCTGTAGAAGTTTATATCGCTTTGACAATAAGAACATCATCTGCGGACGACCTCTCAAAAGAAGTGAAAATTGAAACATTTTTATTGCTATTTAGTAGACCCAAGTTTTCAGACTGACGTACGAGAACATTTAGCTGTAGGCCTACACCAAACAACCGTGTCGCTGACTTTTCCAGACGTTCACCATCATGTATTCTCACAGCATAAGTCTTATATAGTGTGATGTTAGAAATAAGTAGGGTTACCAGAAAAATTAATAACTGGTTTATCGCAAACCTAGCTACCTGTTACTCGTAAGGAACGCATGGTGGGGCGCTTACGTGCTTTCCAAGCGAGCAGACAGTTGTGGGCCGTATTTAACCAAAATTATCTCGTGTTAGAGAACTCTGACAGAGTTCCAGCTTGGAGTAGGTAAAAAGTCATGTAATCTTAAGATTTCGTTCGCATAATCTTCGCCTAACTTCTATAACTGAAAAGTTTTCCGCATGTTGTAAATTCGGTAACCTCAAGAAAATGCATTTTCATAAGCTGTACGTAATTGTCTTCATAATTTGTTGCCGCACATAAAATAAACAAAATGAAACGTAGTGCAACTCTGCCTGAACACACTGGTGCCGGTTCCAGACATGTCGCCCGTTTGAGCGAGCTGAATGACACGTGACACTGCACGTGCTTTCTGTGCCGGACACGGCAGACCACACACACCGAGAACTCAGCAGGGAGCAGAGGTAGTGAGAAAAAGGAACCCTCTCGTCAGAGATTATGGGTTCGAATGTTTTGCTCGTAAGAACTTTCCCTGAGAATGTTCTTTTGCTCCGAGAATTTTCTCCAGAGAACGTCGTCTTGTTTATTCATACGACCCAGCGTGTTTACCTTCTGTTGGATGTCAGTACAAAGGCGAGAACCAAAGACGCATGAGGGGCCACAGCGGCAGTGGTGCAGCTTAGGTACCACCCTCCTAGTCCAGGCAGCGCACCATTTCGTGTCTCTTCTGTAGTTCACGTATCGCCATTTACAGTCGGTCATTTCTAAATTCCGTCAATCCACTTCGTTACTGGACTCGCATGGTACGTTCAGTAATGGCTCCAGCACTACAGGCCAAAGCCGCCTATAGCACACAGACCCCTGCCTCTGCACGCAAATTGACGACGATTGCCTTCCGTGGCAGCGGTCTGCCCCGCTTGTCGACACTCCAGCTCCATGTGGCGAGCATTTATTTCGTCCTCTGTTGATTTGCCAATTTGCGTTGCAACGCACTTGCTCCTAAACTGAATATGGCAGTCAGTGTTGTATCATTATAGCTGTGTAGTACATTCGCAACTGTCCAGAAGTTTCGAGATTTTCTTTAGAGCTTGTTTCACTGGATATTGTTTGTTCACTACCTTGCTGCATTTAAATCCGTTCTTTCGTTGCCTTATGGAATGAACGGCTCCATTACGTTAAAACAGCCCTTTCCCGAAATTCTTCCACAACCAAATCTCCGTATAATGTTTATTCAGATCATTGTCAGTATGCACGTACATCCTGCATCTGGGGCGTAGAAATGATGATTTTCATCACGCCACGGGTTCTGAGTCCCAGCTTGTCAGTGGAGTAGGTGTGGTACTGTACCTCCAAGCAGAACAGCGTGCTGCTGTACGTGGCGTGGAAATGATTTGCGAGCCTTAGCACCATGGCACCACATGTCTTATGGGAGGGACAGCTTTCCGGTCAAACTGGGGACCCAGACATCACACGGAACTCATTATGATGCAGCTTCATGCTTTAATTGGCAATGACATTGTCAATTAAAAGTGATAACCAAGGACCATACTACAAGGAGTACACGGAGTACGGATTGTTCTGCATTGTATGGAAACTTTCCATCGTTGATGGGCTATAGGGAATGTAGTCGTAGATTAATCAGGAAAAAATTGTCTCATACCCGATTCTGAGGGCTCCATTCTCATCATAATATGTACCTGACACATATGCATCGAATCGATGTACCGAACACTGACCTTAGGACAGAGTTTTACGGCCAACAATTTCTGTATGATAATTTTCACTGCCAAACTAGACACCCGCACCAACCAATCACGAAGCGAGACGGAGCGAATGCTTCAGAGCCAAGTAAACAAACATTTTTATGCAATAGTGAAGCGTCATTTTGTCAAGTTTCACGTCAGCAGACATGTACTTCTGCACGTCAAGCATAGCAGTGTGAGATGGTGGGATGCACACTGCCGGATGTAAGCGGAAACATTGTAAAAATGCCACAGCTGATAAGGGTATAATGAGTAAAACGAAAGACCTATTGTGAAATGAAAACACATGTTTGGTATTTGCAAAGACGGATTTGAAATAGTGTAAGTCATCGTATCGCGCTGTCCTTAGCCGTTGGATTGGCTGAAAGGGACTGAATAAGTGGACCTGCTCGACGGTACATTCACGTTTGTCCATAGAGCTCTTCTTCCTGTGGAAGTTCTGCTTTCAGCTGTCATACAGTCTTTACGGAAAATTATCGCAGATGCCACATCACCTAAAGCAGATAGGAAACTCCCTGGCAGGTCAGAGCCGTGTGTCGGATTCCCGACGTTTCAAGTGACTGCACTCTCCACTGCAGAGTGAGGATTCGCCCAGGAAGCAACTCCCGAGGCCTCTGGTCACTGCAGTGCCCATCCTTCCGGGAGCGCTGGTCCAGCCAGCCGTGCAGGGGAGCTTCTGTGACGGCTGGAAGGCAGCGGCTGAGGTACTGGCGGAAGTAAGGCTGTGACGGCGGCTCTCGGTTCCTGCCTGCCCAGCTCTAAGTCTATTTTTTTAAGGACGTCATATTCGCCATTGACTTTAGAAATTGTTTTACAATTGCAGTTTCGACCTTATGAGCCATTTTCAAGTGGTAATGTGGAAGATTTTGCTTCAGCTAATGACAGACATGTCTACATGTCAGCGTCTAAAATCATCTATAACAAATTCGAACAAGTCATTCATATCCTTAACATAAATATCACATGTTCACTCTCTTGCAATGCATACGAAATTCTTCTTTAAAGAAAAGAGGTATTCTGCAGGAAGCGCTGGAGTTCTGCTGTTTGATGTGCCTGAAACCTGTTAAAACGATATAGCAGCACAGAACGGAGTGGATGATCTGCAAGAAATAGTTACAATTGGTATCTCACTCAAGTGCTCTGAAATCTAAAGATGAAATCTCGATGCGCTAAAATGCTAAGAAGATTTGCGATTGTTTGCTTTGTTACTATGCATCCTTTAAAGAATGAAAAAGTTCCAGGTTTGTGTCCCAGTCTGGCACACAGTACTCATCTGCCAGGAAGTTTCTAATGCACTGCTGAGTGGAAATCCGCTCTGGATACTTTTAGCCGCGCGGGATTAGCCGAGCGGTCTCAGGCGCTGCAGTCATGGGGTGCGCGGCTGGTCCCGGCGGAGGTGCGAGCCTTCCCTCGGGCATGGGTGTGTGTCTGTGTGTGTGTGTGTGTGTGTGTGTGTGTGTGTGTGTGTGTCCTTAGGATAATGTAGATTAAGTAGTGTGTAAGCTTAGGGACTGATGACCTTAGCAGTTAAGTCCCGTAAGATTTCACACACATTTTTGGATACTTGTACGTTCTTGCATAAACTATACATGCTAGGTTTTCAACTTTTAACCTGGCAGCTTGTGTGCTACAGGCGGCCGCTGTTGAGTGAACGCCTGCTGCGCTATCAGCCGTGGAGCCCCTCCTTTGACGACGACTACAGTGCGCTGTGCAAGGAGCGGCAGCCAGAGGCGTCGCAAATGTTCAGCCTCGCTCACGAACTGTACGCCTTCCATCGTTTCTACTGGTACCATACAGCTGAGAGCGTCGGTTCATCCTACGGAGATGATGTCAAGATTGTAGGTAAGTTTAATACTGGGACCCGGCCACTTCACGGTTATGCGCTGAACACTGTTCAGTTGTTCGAGGAATGAGATTTTCTGATTTGTAGTTTTAGATATTGCGTGATTTTCCACGCCACGCAAGATAATCTCTGGTGCTCTTTCCAAAGTCAGTTTTTAGATTCCTCGGCAACTCTCCGTCTGGATCTATGACAAGCTAACTACTTCATTTCGATATATTATTGACTTCTTCATTATGCAGGGACTAAAAAAAGACTACGTACACAAAATTTTGGATTGTTTAGAGGAGATTAAAAAGAACAAATTTTATGTGAGACAGATGTCGCAGGTGTACCCTCCACCTGCTCGTGGCCCGTGAAGGTTTCGACGCCAGCGATGTACAGAGGCTGTGTGATGTTTTAGAGACGTTACTCAAGTGCCAGCTGGCTGCTAATGGTTGTGTAACACACTCGAAACAAGTGGGTGTCTCACAAATAATGTTTGCAGCCTCAGCCTAACAGGCAACCACCTCACCTGGGGTGTCTGCCAGTGTCTGGTACACTCAACAACTCCCTCCCGTAGGAGGCACGCAACACCTCTAAAACAGTGCCCATCCCACAGCACTTTGAACTCTGTCTCTGAACGCCAGTGCAGATAAGACCTTCATACGTGTGCGACACGTGCCTCATATAAAAATGTGTTCCTTCTTATCTTCTATAAACGCTCTAAAATTCTGTACATGTAGTTTTTTTCAGACCTGGTCTAAGGCTTTTTAAAAATGGCGAATGGTTTCTGCAACTTAACGGCTACAGACAAGCTAATGTTTTGTCAGTACTGTAACTTGTGTAGTGTTCTACATTTCTCATCTATGATCCTGGCATGATACTGTTCGTATTTACTAATTTTCTTTGACGAATAATATTTCCATTTGTAACTGAACACTTAATTGTACGAAATACACTGTTAATATTATCCTTAGAACTGTTAATACTATGAACTGTAGTAGGACTGAGGAAACACTGCATTTTCAGCTATCGCACCTGTCTGCTAAACAACTCTATTTGTTCAAATCACTATATTCTTTAAATTTATTATTTTATTCTCGTTGCTGGATCATCTATCGATCATCTATCTATCTTGCACCAGACATGAAACGAGTTGTAATCGTTTAATTCTCTCTTTGTACCTCCCTGATAGCTACTTGTTGGGTAGGGAGTAACTCCATTTAAATGAGAGGAAAGTAGGACAGTGGGCTTGTGCTCTCTCAGCGGAAAAATTATTTATGCCTGCCGTTATCAATCTTGACCGCTTCAGGCAATCGAACTTGCAGGGTTTTCATTGGTAGTAAGCCGACTAATTAAGAAACTAAGGTGGTCGCAAAGGGTTACAACAGATAAGGAAGTAAGTTATCATAAGAATATCCATATACTAGAACCAGGAACTGTAATACTGAGAAGAAAGGCCTTTCCAAAATTTCGGCTGTCGCCGATAATTTACTGCAGACACTCATACAAATAATACTGGCACATAAAAGGAAATACGCATTGTTAGCAAGTTACTAAACAAGCAGACTCTTACCCATCTGTTGCCAGACTGAGCTGCACTCTGCAGCATGTCTATAATTATGATTGTAACTGTTATGGACACCGAGAATAAACGTGTGAGCTTTAGTTGATGTTTCAATTCCTCAAGAGTGGCGACAAGATATTAAAGAATGAGCAGCGACAAGACCTTACAGAGTTGTGGACCACTAGCCGTTTGTCTGGAAGCTAAATTTAAGCCCGACCTTAAAGATATCTTCAGGCGCTGGGCGGTGTGGCCGTACGGTTCTAGGCGCTTCAGTCTGGAACTGCGTGACCTCTACGGTCGCAGGTTCGAATCCTGCCTGGGGCATGGATGTGTGTGATGTCCTTAGGTTAGTTAGGTTTAATTAGTTCTAACTTCTAGGGGACTGATGACCCCATCGTGCTCAGAGCCATTTTATCTTCAGGGGAAAGTTGTCGCGATAATCCAGAGACATCGGAGAGGTTGTGGCAGTACGGTCGAGATAAGGGGGGGGGGGGGGGGAGGGGGATAGAAAGAAGAAACCGGTGCGAACCTCTTCTGAGCACGTGGCGATGTTCTAAATGGTTTGCACCATCCAGCAGGCTGCTGCAACGCCCCTGTCTGAAAGAGTTGCCCTCGCCACTATTAAAACCGTGGCGCTTCTCTGCCGGCTTCTTTATGCATCACTGTCCAGCAGAACTAGATGCTTGCCCACAACAGACCAACGTATCAAGAACTGAGCCCTGATCTGTTGTCGCTGCCATTGTGTAACATCACCTAAATCGCAAATCCAAGCCTACAGATGTCACAAATACTTCCTGTGTGACGACTATCTGACCCAGTATCGCAGAACCACCTGGCCTATCCCAGTTACAAACACGACCACCCATCAGTAGGACGAAAAACCAGTCCAAGTTGCAAATTTTTATTTTTTATTCATTCGATGACTTGATTCGGACCGAGACCCATTTTCAAATCACCATAACATAGTCGAAAATGGCATTTCCGAAGATGTCAATAACGTGCAATGAATATTTACAGCGCATACAGATAACTCGTCGAAAGAACAAAACCTTGGAACGGTTTTTCGTTCACTGATTACCAGAAGCTGCTGACCCAAACTACTGCAGCATATTGGAAGTTTGGGAAACCACCCATGTTAACTGTGCCCAAATATACAATCCTTGCACAACTGCATCATCTATACAGCCTCAACTCGAATGATCTAATAAATATAAAGTAAACGCATTATTCACGACACTAAACTTACATTCCGCATCCCAACAACTACGTGCATTGCATCCTCACCATCAAATATATTGAGTTCAGATCCACAGTGTTCTACACCATCAGTCGAGCTCACCGTCATCATCTCAACAGTTTTTTGTGTCGCATCCCTAACATGAAAGACATCCAGTTTTTCCACAACATTCACTCGCCTTCTACTCTCGTCCAACAGATGACGACAACACCAACAGTCACCTTCCACTTTTAACATCCAAGTCACCTATTCCAAAAAGCAATCCAACTTTACCTTCAGCCACACCAAAACATCGGCTTAAAACCTATACCTAACCTTGTTTCACCACATAAAACATCAAGACAATGCAGCTGCATAGCATTCCACCCATATGTCTGTTCCCTCACCTCCAACGAGATCTTCATCACTCACATGTTATCTCAATGCTACAACTATGCTTTAATGAAAATTGTTACAGTCTCGTAACACAGTCCCAGTCACTCTACACTCTACAAAGCACAGATAATTGCTACAACATAGAATCAGATGGTATTGCCAATGGGTGCTTTTGAGATATTCTGGTACCAGCACCTCATTCTGCAGATCAGAAACCCTGGGATTGGTGATACACATGAACAAAAACACTGCCACATTTTCCATAAACTGAACAATCTATTGAAAAAGGATTCATTCTCCTCTCCTCCATAACAACCACACGTTACCAAACAACCTCAACAAGCCAGACTCAGTGCTTCATATCTTAAAGATATGCTCACTGTATCTAATGACTGCTCGACAATTCGGCACATACAATGTCACACAAATACGACCACCATATCTCTTGGTCCCAGTTTAAAATACCTGTCTATAACGCCACAATATGAATTAAATATAGCATTTACAACACAAGACTATAAAGCCACACATTTTGTGAGCGTGTGGGTTGGTGCTATTCTGTCATTCTGCGCAACAGATTAATCTGAGATGTACCCTTTACCCTTTGGCCCCTGCAAGATGAAATTTCCACCCCCACACTACTACAGAAGTCAGACGGACAGTCTTAACGTTCTAAAGAGAAATGCCTGAAAAACTTTCAGCAATAAGTACCTTCTGGAGTCGTCCGCTGTAAGGAAATGACACAAAAATTCACAAAATTTCTTACGTAACTAGTGGGATACTTGGGTACTGGAGTAGTGCTAGTTAGTGTAAGAAAAACATGAAAGTAACGAAAATTATTATTTATTTTGCAAAAATTCTGAGAAATCACAATAGCACTTTTAGTTATGAATTGAACACGTTATTTGTGGGTTCTTTTCAGAATGTGAAGTTACCTCTTAAGGATAGGATTCGGTAATGAAATTTCTATACAAAGTTTAAGATTGTTATTGACCTGGCAGAATGGCTGAGAGCCGCACCTACTCAACTTGAATAATTATCGGTTAGAATGCTGCTAGGTACAGTGGAGGCTGTCACGTGTGATATGCAGTGAAGGGTACTGTTGTGGAGGAAATGTGGGGGTCGTAAGAGCTGTAGCTGTGATGACTGCTGTCAGCGCCGCTCGCTGCCGACAAATAAGATAACTCTCGTTCTATCTGGATTGACCTTCGCCAATCAAACTCTCCCTACGCCTTGATGAAGTCATGGACTCCTATTCGCCCCTAGTTTATTGGCGTGGTACACCGGTCAGATAACCAGTCCACCGCGATGCCACTCAGAAATTCGCTCGCAGGCGTTTAACTATTACTCAGTCCGTTCACACCGCACAATAAGTGTGGCGGCCAACACAGTGAACAACGCTTAATCGCAAGGACTCAATATACAGTTGCACTTCAATTCGCTCTCGACAGAGGTGCTCTCCCAGTGAAGTACTGAGGAGAGACTTGTTCCTCGCTCTTTGAGTACGTGTGCGAGCGCGCACGCTCTCGTTACGTGTTCTCGCTCCAAGAGCGACAACGGAACAGCCCCTCTGCACGCCAGACGTGAATGGGTATATCTTTCGATCTCTTCCATTACTCTTTCAGCTCAAGGCGTCAGAAATATCGTCTGCCAGTCAGCATTGCTCTTCTAAAACAGGAGAATGACGTTTTGTTTAAGGTGACCAATCCGGAAATCTGTAGTATGGGTGTTTGGCGTTTGCTGTCTCCCTGTGAAAATCTCTGAAACTGCGTTGTATGTGTAAAGAATGCGTAGGCTAACCGCTCCCACACAATGTAGCGGAATTTGCTTTTAAGCCGAACATGGGGTCGCCCTTTCACTCGGGCTAACGCTGTCTGCTCTACAGGCGGTCACTGGCCGACGTAGATAGCTTGTGACCGGCCTCCTGGGGTGCAGTTGCCTCTCTCCAGCTAAAAGCTCCTGTGACCGTCGTGTCTGGAATGTATGTGTGTACGCCAGCCTCGAGTATTTCAACCACGGTGCGCACTTGCGATTTATTAGTTATCTGCGTATCGTTTACATGAATTCATACAATACTGACTTTATCTTATCGAGTTTGGGCTCGAATGAAGCGTCTTGATGTGCAGAATATGATTGTGAGGGCGGAATATGTAAGCAATGAAGGAGACCACGACGTCTTACAATTCCAGGAAATTCTTATTAGAGGCTGCTCATGACTCCATTACTTTCGACCTTCTTAAAAAAAAAAAAAAAAGAACCTCTTATTTCCAACTAGCTCTAGTCAAGTTGTGTGATATCATACTGTACGCAAGTTTATATCCCACGGCTCACCTATGATTTAAGGGTAGTGTCTTTGTATACTAATCAAAACGTCATGGAACTCAGGCTCGAACCTCGCTACTGCTTAAATTTAGAATAAAAATCATCAGTAATGATGGATGGGCGGATAGAGCTTCAAGGCACTTTTTTCCACTGCTCCTAAAACCCTGAAGAGTCAGCAGTGCTCAAAGGCATGAGAATGCAGAAGGTAATCGGAACCACTGGTATCTGTCCACAGGACATGTGGCCTATAATTGAAAAGTGGTATGATGACTGCTCCATTGGCGAAATATTCCGCAATAGTCGCACATTCGGATCTGTGGGAGGGAACTGGCAAGTGCCAGGTGTCCCAATGAATTATGTTTACTGTATAGCTCCTTGTCTGGCACACCATGCTTCTTTTGTCACTGTAAATCTTACTCAACAGCATATCTCCTTCTGCCTCGGTAACTTCACCTCTTAGTGTAGCCTCTGCTACATCAAAATCACTTATGTTAAAAACCCAAGGAATCATTACAAGAAATACCACCAATCATTTCTCTCTCCCTAACTTCCACCATGGCACACATAAACATGACTGTGTGGTGGTACTCTCTTCAAAGGTAAGCTGGTTCGAATCCAGGTGATGGAAGAAATTTGCATTGCTGGTATTTCCCCAGTAATGGGAGGGGGAATTGAAGCATAAAGTTTCTCATCACCAGACCTCGTGTCAGTGTTCTACATTACATTACCTCTCCTCAGTGTATCATGATACACTGATGACGCTTGTGACACTGTTGAAGGTGACACATGTGGTGTCGACGATACTCGCCTGCAGCAAATCGACAATCGACCGCCGCAGAGATGCTGTACACCTAAGCAGCGTCGCCACCGCCTATCAGAAAGAAGTACTAAGCCACTCCTCCTGTAGCTTCAAGGCGCCACACACGACAAGTATTTCCAGCTCTGCCAGTGCCTGGTACGAGTTCTGCCAGAGTCCAGCCTGAGTTCTGTTCTGTCTACGAGGGTATCAACAGTTCCATGACGACTGCAGAGAAGCGACGAATTTCTGCCTTCAGAGTGCAGTGTCGGCGTAACGTCACTCAGTCAAGCCTAGGCCAAGCATGCACGTACAGAGAGTCGAGGGCCAACAACAGACACATATTTGGCACAACTGTAGTAAACGTTCAGTGCTCATCATCTGCAGACTTGCACTGTAATGCCGCTCAGTGTTTTCAGCAGCTCCTGTGTATTTGGACCCCAATTAATACCACACGTGCTCACGCAGCCACAGCCACGAGGAGCTAAAGATAAGTGTATTGCTTTCCAAACAATAAGGCGTTCTGATCATTGACTCATTTATCGTAAATTTATTAAAACCATGACACAACAACATGTGTGTCAGATGTGGATGTTAAGCTCTTAACGCATCCATTACAGTCATGTACACTCAACAGATAACTTCGAGTCACAGTTCTCTCACAATGCAAGGACGTGGAGGAAGATAAGCGCTTGCAGTAAGGCGGTGGACCTGCTGCTCCATTTCTCTCTGCTGACATGGGCAGAGGACTCTCACTTTCTCATATCTCGGAATAATCACGGAACACCAGTCTACAACAAACTCAAATTAAGAAAACAGCAAACTCGACAATGTGGGAATTCCATCATCCAGCCATCCTCTGTACTTGGAAAAAAACCACTGAACGAGGCGATGCTGTGATAAGCTGGTGGCTACAAACTTGATTTTCGACCAAATTTAGTTTCTCTGCGATGTCCCTACTCAGCGTAGGGTGAATGACACGACGGTTCCTATGGATGGACGCAGCTGTCCTGCTTCCCCGTTCTTCCCAATTCTGGGTTATGCTCTAATAGCTGTTTCACCAACAGGACGTTAACCCCCGATCTTGTTTCTTCCTTCGTCTTTCCAAAAGCCTTAGTGGCCCCAGTGTTACTTTCGCCAATATAGCTTGGATCTCAGCACTCTCAAAAATTTACCATTCCTTACAGTCTTAGAACACCTTGCATTCTGTATCATATTTGCAGTCGCAGACGCAACCTCTGCCAGCTGATTACATTGCCCTCTGTTCTGAGGTTCCTCAGACTTTGTCACAAATTGCAAACGTTCCATCAATGTGGGAAACAAAAACAATTTTTCTCGCCTATCCTCTGGATACCTAGGCTTCTGGTGCGCCCTCCACTTGCCACCCTTCTGTATCCTATTCGAGCGGAACTTCAGCTGGCTGGTTCTTCCTATTACAGAATAGTATGTAGACACTTACTCCTCCAACCAGCTATAATCCTAGCGTCTACGCCTCTTCAATATGTAGATGATCCCGCTTCCAGCCTCCTGACCACTGCCATCCCTCCCTCACACCTCCCTCTACCCACATCAACTTGTCAATCATACTTCCCAGCCCACTCCAACACCTTGAATACATACCCCCTTTCTGGCCGGCACCTGCATCATACTGTATTACCCTCGTAGTAGTTATTGGGAACTGACTGCCAGTGACTTGCCAGAAGCAAGAGCCTTATCTTCCCCATAGCACCATCATCAACTTCAATGTACATGTGTTTATGTAGAGACGCTATGGCTTTTACTTTTTTGAAACCTATCATTTTATTCATTCTCCCCAAAAAGCAGCAAAGTGTCCGAACCTTGCGCACCACACGATAATGTGGTAGGAGTGGAATGAATAACAAAGAAAATGGAGTGTTTACGACAAAGTCGTGCATTCGGCTTTTCACAGACTGTGCCTGTGTATAAGAATCTTTCAGAACTTATTCGTCTTACTGGGTATACATTTGCGCTCAACACGCCAATGAGGTATACATTGGATGACGTGTAGCATATCAGTATCACTCTCCTTTGATTTGTACTCTGAACAGGAATAGTGCTCGAGGACAACGACCATCAGGACTTCTCAGAATGCAGTAGGTAAAGCCGTCATCAAGCTGAAGCCTGGTTTGGTCACCACAGTGCTGTCCTACTGCAGGTTGTCGTCACTCGCCGCCTTCCTACTTCTGAGCTAACTTACCCAGTTAATAATTGTGGGACACAGTTAATTATTGGGTCTCCGAACAATTCTACAGTTCCTCATTTTCGATTTCCATAAATCAATGTCAGAGGTGAAAGAAGAGATAAGTGACAGAAGGAATCTCGGGAGCAATGCCTGAATCCCAAATCTCTGGAGTTGTAATCCCACATTCATCCACTCAGCAGCTGAGGCATATATGTCCCAATTGCATTTATTGCTGCATCATTATCATTACACAAGGTACAAGTGAGACGAAGTAATTACATTTTTCTGCGTGTTTTGAATGTATGCAAACAGAGTATTAACAGTAAATCGTTCATTGTGGTAAAGCTACTTCCAAAATTGTCATTTACTGTATTTTGTTGTGCTTTTTCTCGACAATCTCGTGCTAACGAAACAAACTGGTGACAAATATGCTCCATCACTTTTTTTACGCTGCGTGATGGTGTCACTGAGTTCACGGAGGAAAGTGAAATATCACAAAGACGAGAATTCAGCCTGCATCCTATTTCTTTGTACAGGACGCCTATGGAGTTATGTCAAAAGAGTATATTCTATATGGAGGTAGTTAGATATAAAAAAAAATACGTATCCAACGGATCAGTGTATGGACGATCACACCTTCCTCAGATATCTATGTGTCTCGCTGTCCCCCTTGCTTTATTGCGGATCGTTCTAGTAATTCTGCTTAGAAAGACTTCTTCAACACTTGTGTCAATTTTCCATTAATCTTTCAACGTTGAGCCACATGAGGCTTTATTATTCTTCATATTCAGTTATTTGCGTGGTAAGATCAAAAGTTTGTCATGACGATTTCAAAAGGTTGTTGAGGTGGTAATGTTGGGATTTCGTGGTAACCACTTTAATGTGGCTTTAAATGCTGCAGAACCAAATAATCCGAGAATAAGTTGTTCATTAAGAAACAAACACATCTGAACAACAAAACGAGACTCAAGCTCCTTCCTTCTACAACCACACAAGATCCGTGATTGCCTTGTCATGGAGCTGAGATACTGAAAACTTCTGTTGTACAGAGAAATGGAAGTTCCCATTCATGTAAGCTTCGAAAGAATGTGGTCCTAACAGGTATTCTGATCACACAATGGCCCACATAAGGTGAGGTAGGTTCCTTTCCAACTCTTGCTGATAATGGGTACTTTCCTTAGACAATAAAACAATATTTTTCCTGAGCAAACAGTGGTATATGGCACATTTATACGTAAACAACACTCTTGAGCGAGACATGGCACAAGTCGCCACAAGGAAGTACGGTAGGTTACAAATCGTTGCTCCACACCATTGTCAGATAATTCAGTAACAAACATGGGCCTAAATCCTTTCGTATTCATATTTTTTCAGTGTGGTCGTGCATTGTTGAGGAAGATGCTTGAAGTCCAACTACTCTTTTGCAAATTATTTTCATTGGAGACTGCTCATCTGATTAAGAGTGGGTGACACACGTTTCCTGTCACTTTTTATTGCTTCCAATACGTGGCCTGTCTTTGAGACAGCCTGAAAATACTGGACATTTATCTCAATCAGGCATGGCTACTTTACGAGGGGGACTGAGGCAAATGGTCTCATCATGCGTTACATAGTTTTTCCTATCTGCGGACGTTCATGAACCCACGAATCCTCCACTAATCCCTCCTTTACAAGATGGATTCGGAACTCAAAGACTGCAGTGCTGAAACAAAAATATAATTCGGATAACGTTGTTTTTTTCCATGCAGGACTATCAATAAAACCTATTTACTTCCTTATCTTTAGTATGTCAAGAGCGATACAGGGACTTCTTGGGCACCCTGTAGATGAAATAGACGTGCATAGTAACAATGATACCTGTCTTTGTTAATACTCTTACTTTGTGTTGACATGCCGCCTCACATAGTTCTGGGTAACTGAACCAGGGTAATGCGGGTAAACGACGCCCAGGCTCGTCACCCAGAGAAGACTTTGGATTCAGCTGCCTGCAGTGTACGGCCACCACCTACTTGCTGTCGTTTTCTTGCAGACGAGGAGTGGCAGCTGGAGGACAGAAGCCACGCTACGCTCTCCGTGGACACTGACTGCGTGCAGCTGTTGGTGAACGCCCTGGACCACCCCACGTGTCCGCTGGAAGACCTGCCACTGGAAGCCGTGAAGCAGCGCGAGCGGTGCCGCGAGCAGCTGTGGGACGACGTGGTGCAGAGGTCGCCCCACATACCCGTCACCAGCTACCTGGCCTACACGCAGAGGGCAAACGTCAACCTCTGTCTGCTGGCCTGGATGGCTGTCAACTCGTACGGCATTTGTCAGGACGTCCCGTTCAGTATGATACAGTGCGTGCACGATGCTCGCTGCTATTTCGATAGTCCTGATGATCAATCATGTCTGCAGTCGAACGCTACAGAAGCAATCTGCTCTGTTTCCAGAGCTATTCTGTTGCTAAAGTGTCGTGACTTTTCCTCCATTAAGACTTCCCATAATTGTACGTACACTACGTTGCGATCTCTATCGGTCGATAGTACGAGTAGTATACTGGATCAAAAGCTAACAGAACAAACACTGAACTACAAAAACAGTTTAACCAACGCCACCTTGAAATACAAGGATTTTAAAATCGACAGCTTGAAGCCTTTAGAAATCTCATTTATAATGATAAATATCATTTTCCGTTTTTCGACTGCCGGAGTATACATGTACCTTCCCCAGTTACGCAACTTGCCTGGAAAGATACTCTTGTCCTTTCAGATCACGTGCATAGTCCAGATCCTGTGTTCTGAGGTCGTGTATCGTATGGCAGGCGTCCCTGACTTACCTACAGCAGTGCTGATAGACAGCGCCCTCACACTTCTCAGCTGTTTCTGGCTGAACTCATTCTGCTACCACATGTATGCTTGTGTTCGCCATCTCAGGCTTCCTAACCAGCTACTACCTGCTGAAGTAAGCCAGTTATTCCGTCGTGAGGTGCTGTGTGTGCTTATACCGTGGAGTATAGTATGTGTGGCAGCTGTTGCTTTGGAAAAGACGAGTAAATATTACCTGATCCACAGTCGTATGGTAGTCCTTGCAGGGATTTCAGTGTCTGTGGCATTCAATTTGGTTTGTCTCGGACTGCTTGGATACATGTACCTACGTAATCGATGCTCCATGCTGCAACTCGAAATTGTTGATAACAAGAAATTTGCCTCAAAGAAGGAATGTCTTTTTATGTCAGTTAAGGCCATTATATTAAGTGGAACAGGAATTATTATTAGAATTGGGTTCCACCAGGCTCAGGGAATAGCGCAGGTAGTGTACTATATGCATCTAGTTACGATGGTGCAAGGACCAGTGCTCTTCGTCTGTTTCGTTTGCAATGGAACGACGCTCCCCCTACTGAAGAACAGGATACTTCTTTGGTGGAACCCAACCAACATCCCTACAGGTCTAGAGCTGTGTTCGGCAGCCGAGAGGAATCTGGCCAGGAGAAACAATGAACAGTCTCCCTTTTCAGAATCCTCGCTGTAGCCTCCTTCAGTATTTTTCGCAAATAACTGTCTCCACACCACACTGCAGTACGTCCAGCAATAAAAATGGACTCTACCTGGTATGACAATATTAAATGTCATTAAGTCTGATATCGTACAGCCAGTACTTCTCCTTCCTAACGTCTCCTTCATTTATAACTGTGTGCTTATTTGTGAGTGGTAGCCTCTGTCTACCTATTCTAATGCACTGAGACTACTTACTAAAATTGTTGGGAAATGCTTTGTGTATAGAATAGGCTGCGTCAATCACACGGCCTGTTATATACAAGGAAAACGCAGCACGTTGTCGGAGGAATTCCCGTTCGTCAGTGTCATCTACCGTGGCGATGGTGCATTTCTGGACACATCTTCGTAAGACGTTTTTTCTCCGTTTTCCTTCGAGGATCTGTCTTTGCAGTTTGTCGGTGTTATTAATGTATAATGTATGATATTAGTATATAACATTATGTATGAAACAAGGAAATTTTCCATATGTGTGTGAAAGATGTACTTTTACATGATTTGTAATTCAAGTACCATGACAAGAGACATTCAGATACTTATAAAATCAAAAGAGAAGGGCCAATGACTGAGTGGTGTGTGCATGAAAGTGTAAATGGGTTTGTTCAGCTTATTAGTGGTTCGATTACATAGAGTGGCTCAAACAGGTATGGTAATAAAGTAACAGATGACTTGTTGTGTGAAGTGTGGCTTGAAGTGAACGCAAAGTGTCGAATGGCAGAGTTATATGAGATTAGCATTATTGGGTTTGTGAGACAAGATGGTGATTTGTTAAGCTAGAGGTTTGTAAGGGTACTATGGCAGATGTTAAAAGTTAATGTTCCATGTGCCACTCTTGGGCAAGCAAGAACACTACTTAAAGGCGTATTTACAGGAACAGTACTGTGGAAGGATAAACTTGTGCCAGTACTGTGAGTCCTGGAAAACATGTGCCATAGTAGCTTCACTAGAAGCGCACAGTACGCAGAAATTGTTGTGATTCGTAATCAATAGACGATCTCCCATTTGTTCAAATAAAACCTGAGTGAGCAAAGTAAAGGAGTGTCTGTGTGAATTTAGTACCCAGCCCAACGGAAAATCCTGTGATAAATAGTACTACCTGGAGTGATTTTCGTGAATTTTGCACTTAGCAGGCACCCGCAGTGTTAACCGCGATTTCCGTTTGGACGCAGTGGAACCAGAGACCGCAGCGCCACGAGGGAGGCAGGTGCCGGGTGCAGCCCGCCAGGCCGCAGGGGGGCGCCGGCAGCTCAACACATTCTGTAAAACCGTTTGACGAAGATTTGCAGGCCGTGCGCCTGGATTCTGTTAGCGCAGCGCCAAGCCAACCCTGGCCCGCTTTGCGTGACGTCACGAGAGCGCGCCGCGGCCTTCTCTTTAGGTGGTGGCGGCCAGAGCCGACGCGGGGCGCACTGGGGGCGCTTAGCGGCCCACCCACACAAGCGTCCTGCACCACCGGGACACGCGTAAAGTCAGCCCGACACAGTGGTCGCCAGCCGAGCCTCGACCCGCTGGAAAGTATCGAACCTCATCGCTCGAAAGCCAGTAGGTAACGGCCCTCGTGCTACCTACTTACCCCCAGGCAAGATCCCGAGTTCCGATCGCAGTACTGGGAACATTCACAGCCAAGTCCAGGAAATTACTTTCGACTGGCTGTACGAAATACACAGTTCAAACTCAACAGGAAGACAGTCACTCAAAAAACATTACTCCCAGATTTGGATAACAAACTGAGATTATCGCTATCCAATTACCCCCAGCCAAGTCAGTCATTTGAGTCGGAGCACCACTGCCACTTAGCTAACATCACCGAGTTTTCCCTGAGCTACAATTCGCCGTAAACGCCCACACTAATTACTATGCAATATTCGCAGACAACGACAGGAAAGTTCTTAAGCGGTAATGGATGCGCGCAAAAGAGAAGGTGTTTGCAAACTCGAGAACGCTGCGCGTCGCGACACAGAACTCCGCTCCAGAGCGCCGGCGACCCGCCACGTCGGCCACACGGGCGCCGACGGCCAGCTTTCGATTCCCCGAGCTCCGAGCCTCTCCACGAAATCCTTCTACAAGTGGGCCTTCCAGCCAATCAGGAGCAGCAGAGGACTGCAAGCCCCACCACTGGCCACTCCCTGCTGCTGCTTACAGCCGCTGCTGTCACGTTCTGGTCTTCAAAAAGGCGAACCAGCGAGCAGATATGGGTGGTCAGGGAATCACCTGTTACAACCCTTTCACTCGTGGGGTATCAAGCATTAACTTCTGCAACCGATATACCTACTAAGGGGTTTCCTCTGATATATCTGGAGACAAGCATTCTTGCAGCCGAAACTGCTTGAACTGTTGTTACATGTACGTAGTTGTTCGACAGCACACGTGTTACTCAGACGATGTCCCCTGCAAAGTGCATCATGCGTAACTCGCGCCACTGTCGTCAAATGCAGCATTGTCAGAGCGACTCAGACTTGGGATCAGCAGTCTGCACAACCGCCACACTTGAGACAGGGACGACCAACCCGCATCTGCCGAGGCTAAAGGCACAGTACTCGAAGCTGACTGCGAGCGCTCTCAAGCAGAGCGGGGGGACTACGGATCGTCCTGTTTCCGATATGCAACAACAGTTTTCAGCGCACCAGACTGAAGCAGGGAACTCTGTCTCCACCAGATCTCCAGAAACGCAACGCTACGCGAACTAGCCGAAAACCCGGACAAGAAACCCGAAGTAAACAGGCAAAGCGGCCACAAACACGGTACTCCAATTACAAAAAGTTTACACTCATCCAAATACATGTCACGAAGAACACGGTTTACAACTGGTTGGATGCAGATGGAATTAAAGCACATCTAACACAACTTATGGCACTTTAGCAAACCCTACAATAAACTATAAACTAAGAAGGTGGCAAAGAAACCGCCAAATCGTTGTAACCTCCACTAAAACAGTTGCCTGGGCCACCAAGTCGTTCACAAAATAATCCGTAAAAATTCGCCAACATCACAACACACCCATAAGATATCGAAACCCGAGAGAACAGTTTGAGTTACTTACCGATCTGAAACAACAGTAACAGAAATCACACCGCACGCCAAACACTAAGCAATAGAGAAACCTCACAGACTCACGCTCGCCTTTGTGATAACCAATTTTGACCGTGATACAACAAACGAAAAAACTGAAGGGGACGTAAAGGTACCGGGAAACTAAATCAAAATTCCCCGCTATTCCTTCCAGTCATCTATAGTTACAAAGAACCAACTAACAAGCTACTTGTTCACCATTTCAGAACGAACTGTGTACCTCACAAGGTTGGACTATTTAAACAGCAATGTCCATATTGCAACACTTTCCAATAAGCCACGAAAAGCTGCGATATAAAGAGAAATGTGAAGAACGGAGTCGAGCACATCGAATTTTTAATGGCAAAATAGACCCGAAACAAGAAGCACCAAAATGCAGGAGCTGCAACACTGATAACGTTAATAGTGATGAGAGTTGCAAAGAAAGGCCAAAACAGCCTATCTCAGCAAACAAAACTGAAAACATTAAGCGCATTGATCAAACTATCACGGTCTGCGTCCAAGAATGTCACGAAAACAATCAAACGGAGAACATACTCTGAGTCTTCACTACAGCCCTTCCCAACATGATATTTGAAAGAAGGGAAATAATAACAGCAGTTTCTAAAAAGCTACGTTCTTTGGCGAACACGGAACCACGTCTATATCGCCATATTGATAGACAAGGAGACCTATGCCCAACCTAGCCTGAGACACCAGGAAACAAGAATTAACCTTCACATTCAAGCCTAAGAAAGATATTGCCACTATCTGCATTGTCAACACACTGGGTTTCTGCTCTAAAAACAAACTCCCTAAAGGCATAGTAAGAGAAAAAGAAGTTGGTATTATAGTCGCAGCACATACCTCATGAGCAGCTAGAGAAATCAATCTAGATAGCTGTATCTGTCACGCAAACCAGACCGTAGTAGAAGCTGAGATAGATGCTTCAGAGTCTTTCATACAAAACACCACAACGATGTATCCTGGCGAGGAACCGCCAACTGATCTCGTTAATTATATACCCTCATTTTGCCCAGCTAAAGGAACAGGAGACTCAGTGTTAGATCTGCGATATTTGCTGAAAAATTGAACAAGAAAGATATTAAACTTGTTGTAGCCATTTTGAATCACGCAAGACTCAGAAATGATCGCCGCCTTTTATCAATCACCAATCACTATGGCACTTCTATCTTAGAACATATACTACGTACAACATAGCTACCCAGATTCTGAAGCTACACTGAATTTGGCGACTGCATAGCTAACGAATACCTCACATTTATTGTGCTGTGAACCACAAAAACTAGGAAAAAACTTAAAACGATCATAAACTCACGAAATAGGATAGTCGAAAAATTCATATTGATACGTTTTAACACAAAACCTAACGAATCAGCTATTCAAACCACTCCTTAAGACTCCTGACGTTCATAAGAAACAATATTAAACAGTAGGGAAATTCTGTAGACCATACGGCACTAACCAAATGGATATGCTACGATTGGCTTCAACGTTTTCAGTGACCTAATAAGAAGAGAAGGCGTATTTTTCGACATCGAGATGGCCTACGATACCACTTGGAGGCGTCTCATCCTGGCGCAGCTTCACGAATGGGGTTTCCGTGGTTGTCTCCCTCTTTTTATTCAGTCTTTCCTCTCGCCACGATATTTTAGATACCGAATTGGTGACGTCCTGTCTGATCGTTTTGAGCAGGAGAATGGTGTCCCTCAGGGTAGCGTTTTAAGTGTGACTCTGTTTGCCGTCGCTATTAATAGCATTACGTCCCTAGTGAAAAGTCCTGTCCAGTGTTCTTTGTTTGTGGATGATTTCTCTTTGTTCTGCTCTTCTTCAAGCCTTGCAACGACAACTCGTCAGTTGCAACTTACGATTAGGCGTTTGGATGACTGGGCGCAGAAGAGTGGATTCAAGTTTTCCACCGAGAAGTCTGTATGTGTTCTTTTTAACCGTTCTCGTTCGATTTTAACCTTTCCTGAGTTGCGCTTGCGGGACACTATTCTTACTTTTAAAGACACGGTGAGATTTCTGGGTCTCCTTTTTGACTCGAGGCTGACATGGTTACCTCATCTTAAAGACCTGAAACGGCGGTCGCTTCAGGCTTTAAGTATTTTAAAATTTCTTAGCCACAGTACATGGGGAGCTGACAGGACTTGTCTGCTCCAGTTTTACAGGGCGTTTGTGCGATCTCGGCTCGATTATGGGTGCACGGTGTATGGGTCTGCGAGGCCTTCTTACTTAAAGATGTTGGACGTTGTGCACCATGAAGGGCTTCGGTTGGCCACTGGGGCATTCCGAACTAGCCTCATACCAAGCCTCTGTGCAGAGGCAGGTGAACCGCCACTTCATATGCGGCGACGGCTACTTACGGTACGCCAGGCGTATAAAACTTTGTCCACACCCTACACACCTGCATACCATACCGTTGCTCAGCCTCCTCTGGCACGGTTATTTCATAACCGGCAACGTGCGACGCAGCCCTATGGGATTCGCGCACAGGATTGCCTCGCTGCGATGTCTGTGGCTGGTCTTCGTGTTTTACGTCCCGGTTGGAGCAGATCTCCACCTTGGCTCCTCCGGCGTCCCAAATTTATTTTCGATTTGACTCGTTTTAAGAAAGATGGCACACCAGATTTTACGTTCCACTCTCTGTTTTTTAACATTTTAGATGTGCATCACGGTTTCACTGTCGTTTATACTGATGGCTCGAAACAGGAGACTTCCCTTGGCTGTTCTGTGGTGTTCCCTGATCGTGTCACCCGGATTCGCCTCCCTGCTGAATATACCGTTTTCGCAGCGGAGCTCCACGCGATCCTAAAGGCACTGGAGCAGATGCATCGTGTTCGGGGCGATCGATTTCTTCTCTGCTCCGATTCTCTTAGTGCCTTACAATCGCTGCAGAGCCTATACCCGACTGAGGAGATGGTCCAGCTGATACATGACCAACTGTACTTGCTCCAACAGCGGGGTAAAGAGGTATCCTTCTGCTGGGTGCCTGGTCATGTCGGCATATGGGGCAATGAACAGGCTGATCGGGCTGCCAAGGAGGCCTGCAGAGAGCAGGATGTGGTCCAGTGTCCTATCCCCTTGCAGTCGGTCATCGATGCACTCCACAGGAAATGCATGGAGTTGTGGGAGAACGAATGGCTGGCGGTGACGGCCAATAAACTGCAGTCGGTAAAGTCAATCACTCGGCCGTGGCGTTCCTCCTGCCGGTTGCTCAGGCGGGAAGAGGTGGCTCTCACACGTCTTCGGATCGGGCACTGTCCTCTCACACATAGCTATTTATTACGGCGGGAGAATCCTCCGTTTTGTGATGCTTGTGGTGTGCACATCTCTGTCCGGCACATTTTAACCGACTGTATTTTATACCGTGATGCGAGGGCAGAAGCACAAGTTGTTGTGGATCTCCCTTGTATTTTAGCTAACGATGAGACGTGTGTGTCTAGGGTTTTTAAGTTTTGTGATGTGTCTGGACTCTGGCCTAATCTTTTAGGCTGGAGGTTTTAGTGCGTTGCAGAGTGGCTGACTCCTCCCTTTTTTCCTTGTGGTCAGCCAGCCACTTCCATCTGCTCCATTGTTTTAGCTCCCTCTACCATTTTCTTCCTGTGTTGTCCACGTTTTACTGCTGACGCCCTGCATCATCCCACGCTTCAGTGTGGGTGAGCACATTTTTTCAATGATTGTTCCCCGTGTTCTCTGTTCCGTTTTATGTCAATGTTCTGAGGTTTTCTTTTTTCTTGACACCCGTCTCACTATGATGCTGCACGGGCGCTGAAGACCTTGCTGTCGTGCGCCCACAAACACCTCTACCACTACTACTACTACTGTGTAATTAGTTAGTACAGCAGTGCTAGTACATTTTGTCAATGAAATATTAGGCGCTGCGGTGATTAATTGCAGATGCACAGAAGTACTTTGATTCTTAACATTATCAGGAGAATCCTTGGAGGCAGGTTTTGTGTGCAAATAAAAGAATTTGTAAATACAACATTGTCAAACTTTCCGACTAATAATTAAGACAACTTTTGGCCTCATATGAAAATAAGAATGGGATCGAAATCATTAGTTGAGTCGCTCAGACGACACAGGAGGCGAAATACAGGGCTACCAATAAATCGTTCACTGGTTTCCAGAATTCTACATTTTCCGAAATATTTTTCGCCTCGGCGAGTTAAGACTGTGCCGACCACCTCATATTAACAATGCAGCACCTTGCGAAAATCCCGACAAAGCGAGAGAAGAGTTTCCGTGTGTTGGAAAGTACGGGATGTATGACCAAATACGGCAGTTGCGGCCGTGGAGGAGTGTGAGCGAGATTTTTGTACAAAGAAGTCAAAGCAGCGACAAGCCGCGATCTCTAAATATCGCAGCAAAGTGTGTGGAAGACCGTGCGTCGGCTGTTACACTTCGAACCGTAGCGTCTGCAGCTCGTACAACAATTAAAACCAGAGGGTTGCGGCCGACGCCTTCAGATTGGCGCTACAACGGAGGGAGCACTGGAGGATGAACCTCCATGGAGGTTCACTCCATGCTGATCTTCAGCGACGGAGCAACCTAGAATTTATCTGAAAACTTAACCTCCGCAATGTGAGTGTGGGCTACTGAAAATCCTCATGAAATTGCGGCGCATGAACCAGATTCTCCGATGGTTAATGTTTTCTGTCCAGTGTCACAGACAAGGCTGAATGGGCCGTTTTTTATTCTGTGAAGGAACTACGACGATCCTCATTACGCCACACTCACACATGTCGGACATAAACATTTTCGGATAAATGCAAGGTTACTTCGTTGCTGAATATGAGCATGGGGACGAAATGTCCATCCTCAACCGGTCTGTGCATTGTGGCGCAAATCAGAAGGCGCCGGCCGCAACCTTCTGCTTTTAATAGTTGTGAGAAATGCAGACGTCGCGGTTCGATGTGTGACCACCGACGCACGGTGTTGCACACACTTTGTTGCGTTGTTAAGAGTTCGCGGCTTGCGCCTGCTGTTGACTTCTTTGGACCGCGTACAAAAATCTCGTTCACCCCCCTACACGGTTGCAGCTGCCACATTTGGTCAAATATCCCGCATATTACAACACGAGAAAAGTCTTCTCTCGCTTTGTCGGCATTTTGGCAAGGCGCTGCATTGTTAATGCGAAGTGGTCAGCACAGTTTAAACTCGTTGAGTTTGCTGTTATAGTCATGCTCCAATCATATTTGTACAAGCAATATTTCCGAAAATTTGGAATTCTGGAAACGAGTGAATGATTCATGGCAGCTCTGTATTACGCCTTCTGTCGGTCATCTTCCGTTTCTGTGGCAGTATGGTCACTGAGCGACTCAACTCATGGTTTCGATCCGCTTGCTGGTTTTATGTTATGCCAAAAGTTAGTTCAATTTTAAGTCAGATCGGTTGACAATATTGTATTTACGAATTGTTTGAATAACGTAGGAATATTTTCACAGATAATCTGCCTCCAAGAACACCCCCTACAATGTTTACAAACAAAATACTTCTGTGCCCTTACTATTAATGACTGCAGCGCCTAATATTTCTTCCACAGAACGTGCTGTCACTTTGCCCCTTCCTGACCTCACAGCGCCGACACCGAAAGTACCGCCTCTGATGCCAGTACTTACACTGTGTACGCTACTGTCCGGAATCTTTCCGTAAGCAATGAACGATTACGTACGTAAATGGTGAGAATAGCCTACTTGTATCGGACCCACAATACTCCTTTCTGGTACACAACTTAGGTACGTACAGTCATGCTCAAAAGTATCCGAACGAATCGAATTGCATTTTGCCTGAATCGCATGCAACCCGCATAACGCAGCTGTTTAGCAGGTCCTCTAATAGCCTCTCAGTACGGTCGTTTGACTGCTGAAAATGGTTCCAACAAGTCACCACTAGGAAACACTGCTCTGTATCGCAGTAACTCAAGATGTAAAGAAATACCACGACACTACAAATATCAGGGAACCCCTTATTATATATAAACTGTCCTTAACGCTTTTAAGCTCACATTTATTACAATAAATGACATGCCTCAAATGTTACCACACTCATTGTTACGTCGGATAGGTAATGCACGTAGTAAGTTCGTCATATTCATGATTTTTTTCTTGAAAGTAACATACCGTACTTATTATTTAACGCAAAATGACATTAAAAACTTAAATTACACGAGCAGCTAGTTGAGAATATCTATGAACTTCAAATGACACGACGAACCGTCTCGTTCTGCATATGGATTCAAACCCAGGTCATGTAGACTAAGCAAAGATTTCGTGACTGACGGAAACTAACAGTCATTCCTGACTAGGCATACAGAGAGTGATATACCTCGATTTTAGACAGTATCAGTTAGCAAATATCAACATAACGTAAACATTTTTAACGGACGCGGATTCCTACCCAGCATCTATTGTCCTTGTTAACGAACTACGAGAGATGTTAAATATTGCTTCTTCACATGTAACTTATTTGAAATGCCGTGACGTGAAGCTTTGTGTTGGACTGGGGTTCGAACCCAGAACCTATTCTCAACAACATTTCTCCTCACACTGTCACCCGCCTACTCCTGTCCCGCTCGCGAATGTCGCGTGGTTGGGGCCATCGTCGGCAGGGCCGGGCATATTGGCTGCAATTCCTCATTTTTTCTCGTCGTGGTCATTTCGCTGCAAGCCTGAAAGCCTCGAGGAGACGCGTTGGCACGCCACTTTTTCAATTACACGCCACACGTCCTGTGGATACATTCAGTCGAGACCGTTCGTAGCGACATCACTTTTAACGACTTATTGGCTATAACATCGAAATCTAATGGTTCTATCTAAACCTGTATTTAGGCTATAAATCAGGAATCTAATGGTCCCATCTAAACCCTATGTTGTTGTTGTTGTGGTCTTCAGTCCTGAGACTGGTTTGATGCAGCTCTCCATGCTACTCTATCCTGTGCAAGCTTTTTCATCTCCCAGTACCTACAGCAACCTACATCCTTCTGAATCTGCTTAGTGTATTCATCTCTTGGTCTCCCTCTACGATTTTTACCCTCCACGCTGCCCTCCAACACTAAATTGGTGATCCCTTGACTCCTCAGAACATGTCCTACCAACCGATCCCTTCTTCTGGTCAAGTTGTGCCACAAACTTCTCTTCTCCCCAATCCTATTCAATACTTCCTCATTAGTTATGTGATCTACCCATCTAATCTTCAGCATTCTTCTGTAGCACCACATTTCGAAAGCTTCTATTCTCTTCTTGTCCAAACTATTTATCGTCCATGTTTCACTTCCATACATGGCTACACTCCATACGAATACTTTCAGAAATGACTTCCTGACACTTAAATCAATACTGGATGTTAACAAATTTCTCTTCTTCAGAAACGCTTTCCTTGCCATTGCCAGCCTACATTTTATGTCCTCTCTACTTCGACCATCATCAGTTATTTTGCTCCCCAAATAGCAAAACTCCTTTACTACTTTAAGTGCCTCATTTCCTAATCTAATTCCCTCAGCATCACCCGACTTAATTAGACTACATTCCATTATCCTTGTTTTGCTTTTGTTGATGTTCAGCTTATATCCTCCTTTCAAGACACTGTCCATTCCATTCAACTGCTCTTCCAAGTCCTTTGCTGTCTCTGACAGAATTACAATGTCATCGACGAACCTCAAAGTTTTTATTTCTTCTCCATGAATTTTAATACCTACTCCGAATTTTTCTTTTGTTTCCTTTACTGCTTGCTCAATATACAGATTGAACAACATCGGGGAGAGGCTACAACCCTGTCTTACTCCCTTCCCAACCACTGCTTCCCTTTCATGTCCCTCGACTCTTATAACTGCCATCTGCTTTCTGTACAAATTGTAAATAGCCTTTCGCTCCCTGTATTTTACCCCTGCCACCTTTAGAATTTGAAAGAGAGTATTCCAGTCAACGTTGTCAAAAGCTTTCTCTAAGTCTACAAATGCTAGAAACGTAGGTTTGCCTTTCCTTAATCTTTCTTCTAAGATAAGTCGTAAGGTCAGTATTGCCTCACGTGTTCCAGTGTTTCTACGGAATCCAAACTGATCTTCCCCGAGGTTGGCTTCTACTAGTTTTTCCATTCGTCTGTAAAGAATTCGTGTTAGTATTTTGCAGCTGTGACTTATTAAGCTGATAGTTCGGTAATTTTCACATCTGTCAACACCTGCTTTCTTTCGGATTGGAATTATTATATTCTTCTTGAAGTCTGAGGGTATTTCGCCTGTTTCATACATCTTGCTCACCAGATGGTAGAGTTTTTTCAGGACTGGCTCTCCCACGGCCGTCAGTAGTTCCAATGGAATATTGTCTACTCCGGGGGCCTTGTTTCGACTCAGGTCTTTCAGTGCTCTGTCAAACTCTTCACACAGTATCATATCTCCCATTTCATCTTCACCTACATCCTCTTCCATTTCCATAATATTGTCCTCAAGTACATCGCCCTTGTATAGACCCTCTATATACTCCTTCCACCTTTCTGCTTTCCCTTCTTTGCTTAGAACTGGGTTTCCATCTGAGCTCTTGATATTCATACAAGTCGTTCTCTTATCTCCAAAAGTCTCTTTAATTTTCCTGTAGGCGGTATCTATCTTACCCCTAGTGAGATAGGCCTCTACATCCTTACATTTGTCCTCTAGCCATCCCTGCTTAGCCATTTTGCACTTCCTGTCGATCTCATTTTTGAGACGTTTGTATTCCTTTTTGCCTGTTTCACTTACTGCATTTTCATATTTTCTCCTTTCATCAATTAAATTCAATATTTCTTCTGTTACCCAAGGATTTCTACTAGCCCTCGTCTTTTTACCTACTTGATCCTCTGCTGCCTTCACTACTTCATCCCTCAAAGCTACCCATTCTTCTTCTACTGTATTTATTTCCCCCATTCCTGTCAATTGCTCCCTTATGCTCTCCCTGAATCTCTGTACAACCTCTGGTTCTTTTAGTTTATCCAGGTCCCATCTCCTTAAATTCCCACCTTTTTGCAGTTTCTTCAGTTTTAATCTACAGGTCATAACCAATAGATTGTGGTCAGAGTCCACATCTGCCCCTGGAAATGTCTTACAATTTAAAACCTGGTTCCTAAATCTCTGTCTTACCATTATATAATCTATCTGATACCTTTTAGTATCTCCAGGGTTCTTCCATGTATACAACCTTCTTTCATGATTCTTAAACCTAGAACTTAGAACTACTTAAACCTAACTAACCTAAGGACATCACACACATCCATGCCCGAGGCAGGATTCGAACCTGCGACCGTAGCAGTCGCACGGTTCCGGACTGTGGGCCTAGAACCGCGAGACCACAGCGGCCGGCAAGAATAATCTAAATTGACTGGAGGTGGTGGTGGTGGTGGTGGTGGTGGTGGTGGGGGAATGAGAGTTTCTGTGCCCTCTTTTGCATGTCTCCTCTCATTTTAATCAATTTTATTAGTGTTCTATGTCATTGCACAGTAGTAACAGACCGAATAAGGTTACTGTAATGAGAGTATTTGTACTGAGTGCTCAAAAAATAATTCTCACTTGATTCCTATACATGTTGGATTACTTACCTGGGTGGCTTGTGCGAGGCAACCATCGGAGGACGTGACACATGGCATTTCCGGTTGGGGGCTGCACTTCCCTGAATCTGAGGGGTGCGTACAATAGGCTTAAGCCCCTGGTGGAACGACCTGCGAGACGTCTGAGTGTCGCCGCAGTTTATGTGTTTACCGTTCCGGCGCGTCCGGAACGGAGATTCCTGGCACCGACTGACTGCATTCTCCTCTTGATTCTGACAATACTTGTGTCCACAAGTCTGGGTGCGACTGTCTGGCGCCAGATGGCCCGCGGTCTAGGCAGGTTGTTTTCGTAGCCAGTGAAACGGCAAGTTCAGTGCCCTCAGCTGAACAGCAGAGGCACGACTGGTCAACTTAAACTGAGGCTGGTTGACGTCATAAAGCCCTGCTCGGAATTGCAGGGAACGGCCGTTATTGGCGCGAATGATGTTCCGAGACAGTGTGCGGGAATTTTGGAATCAGCGGTTTCCGAGGAGAGTAGAGAGCTGGCTCCGCTCTTGCTTAGAATTGTCAGACAGCCTCCGCTGCCAGGCGTTGACACAGAGTCGCTGCACGGCACAAGTCGGCCCCTGCATCACCAGGACGCTGCCTGCCGACGGCGCGCTGCAGATTTCAGTACCGGTACAGCATTGTGCGGCTCCAGCATTGTAGGTCCTTATCAATACTGAATCACTCAGCAGCAAGCATGCTCACATTGTTACAAGTCCACCTTGTTTGTTTGTCCATGTGATCCCCTCTCACTGCTAATTGCGATACTGCTGTATAGTCGGGAGATTAATATTTGATTCATTAGGACCTCCAGTCATTGTCGTCAGCCTATTGCATCACAGGCAGTAGGAGCCCCTTGTTCTCGAGCCAACTCTTATTCTCATAATATTTCAGTAACCCTACTCTTTAACGAAGTGTCTGTGTCGATAATCATGTGAATTTATGTTCTGATGTATAATAAATCTCATTCTCATATTTAATCCGTATATCTTGTCGTACAGATATGCAGAATCCCATTTCCTGTTGTTTCATATGATAAAGTTCTCTTTTTTCTGAGTAGATTACTATTCTTATTAAATTATTGTGGGTGTGCACTCCTTATTTAACTAACTAGCAGGGGCCACCATCATTTTCCTCCATTACCTTTGTGCGCATAATTAATTAGCTGGTAGATAAGGAGGGGGGTCGATTGCATGTCTTGTTCTCATACAAAATTCGTCATAATTAAAGAGGTACAAACTCTTCTCCACTCGGCACCTCGCAAGATTTCATTAATGACTTACCTGTCACGACAACTCTATGATGGCAGACATCTGTAGCTAAACCTTTCTCTTTCGTGCTTGTTTATCGTTGTTGCGAAGAAAATTGCAGCATTCATGCATATAATGCAGTAAGTAATTCGGTTCCCCTTTTACTAAGTATTCAGTTTATAAGGTTAGTCGCAACAGGAATGGCTCGGACTGGAGCAGTTGCTTCCTGGACAATTACATGACAGACGTAAGACTGCTATATCGTGTGAGCATTTTGCCCAGTCTTTACCTAAGAAAAATACCAGAATAGTAACAGTAATGGTCAGCTTCGCCATGAATTACAGGCATAGTTAAGTGTAGTTCATAAGAAGTAGTCTGATTCAATTGTGTGTAAAATAAAATGTGCCAACGACGATAACTTTAGTGAGTTTGTCTCTGTAGTGCGTAGCTTTAAATCTGGGTTTATGTAATAGCTGTTAACTCAGTCCCACTACGTAATTTATCGTTTAAATTTGTCATCGCATTAAACTACCAGAAACGTGCTGCTTGACTGCTAGATGCCGCGTTCTTTACTTCTTTCTGTTTTTATTCCTTTAATAGAATCACAATTTAACTGCCATCGTTCCGTGGCGCCAACACCAGTAATCGACCGCTGATGCAGCGGCAGAGCTCTCTGGCCTGCAGGAGACGGAGAACAAACGGAGAGATAAACTCAGCTTCTACATTACTATGATCTGCATTTGCGATTAATGTCTGAGCTTGCTCACAACCAGTACAGTGTCACTATGAGAATCTGATGCTGCGTTAATGATTTTGAGGCTCCCGCGCTGGCTTTCCAGTGTGGTGGCGGAATATAGGCGGACGAATGGGCTGGGAGTCATTCAGTGAGCTGTGGGTAGCGTGCGTAAAAAGTGAATTATTTGAACAGGGCTGGTTGAGGCAGGTTTGTTATCCAGCGCCGTTATACTGGGCGCGGAAAAAGTGCAGGGGGAAAGATAGCATGAGACATAGTATTTTGTGTATGGCCACTAAGGGTCGTAGCTGCACATTTCCTGGGCTACAGGAACGTAATTGAAATCTGACATACGAATGTCTTCACTCAAATGACTGGTAATTTACAGAAAATGTATACGTAAACACAATATTTGGACTAACCAATCGTCGCAATGAGAAAAAGGTAAATTTAAATTATCACTTTCACCTGTATCAGATTTAGCTGACGCACGCTAGACAGCATTGTTCCAGAAATGAAGAAATAACATGTCCATGTTTCATTTTTCAATACGCCTTAAAAGGGCCGAAAGGAAGGAAAACTAAGCCACCAGTTAATTAACAAAATTATGTGGAGCAAATGTTCCAACGGACCACGGTTCACGCTGGCATAGTGCCTTAAATACTCAACTGCGACCTCTACATTCCTTCACTTGATGCTTTGGCTTTTGGTCAAATTGTCGTTCCGCACCCTGTATATGCCAGACAATGCGTGACAGAATGTTGGTCAAATGCTCAGGAGTCAAGTACACCTAACCTTTGGTGGAAAGTGCTAACAAAGGCAAAGTGACGGTTGCGTTGGTAGCTATCAGTAACTTTAAAATTCAGCAGACAATAAGTATGATACGTTTGACAGAGGCGCTAAGAAAACAGATGTATAATACAAAAAGTCCTCTAGTAAAGTAGTAAATGTGTAAACGTCGTGACATGAGCGTCAGTCACGCTGTTATGGGGCAACACATGAGACCCTACGGAATCGGTATTATTGATAGCAAAGACTGTGCACCGCTGGTCGATTGCCAAAGCATTGAAAACGAAACAAAACTTTGGTCACATCGATCCTATCACCATGCGTAAAGACGGTATTTTTTAATATCGTCTGTGATTCAGTAGTGATGAACGAGAGACTGTTCAATACGGTGATATTAATTTCTTTTTGTATCTGTATATGTACCTAAAACATATGGGCAATGACCTAAGGTACCACGCAGACGTCGGCGAGAATTCAATATTTGCTGCGATTTTCCACGTAGCCTATTTACTGAGCAGGCAAGGTGAACGGTACGACAGATTCGACGTTTACACCGGACACAACATTCAGAAGGCGAAAATTTCGGAAACCGTTTTTCTCTACTTATGTTTACATATTAAACCTTGACAGGTTTTGCTAGTCCTTATTACGAGATTCATAATTTTTACGTGTATCGTCTCTGCAATGCAACTGTCCTTGGTACAGCGAACTTATCGGTGTTTTCCTAATATGGAGAGGAGACATTAACAATTATTGGAGGGTATGGATTTCTTACGTACGCCAGTGAAAATATAAGGAAGAGGGGAAGGAGGACATTGCACGTAATGAGATGGTCAAAAGTACTATCCACGTCCGTTAATGTGTTGGAAGGTGCTATATTGAGCGTCCAAAGTTAAGCTTACTGGTGCACGGTTGTGAATTAAGTGCAGATATAAGTTGCGCAGCTATTTGTTTTGCGACTTTGTGGTATAGACTATTCAAACACGATGGAGAATGGACGGCATACTTGACAAGAGGTTACAAAAATCATAACTCTACGTGTTTCCACATTGTCAACAAGCCAAGTACGGGCCTGTTTTTATATACGACCGGAATGTGCAGGAGACCACAGCACCATATCGGGAAAGAAGACGTCACAGCGATGTAAACATGTCGTCCACCCGGCTCAAGCGATCCTTTTGCTGAATCAGGAGACAGAGCGATTAATAATTATATAGTTGGTAGCTGTAACCAGGAGAGCTAAGACCAGGCGGAAAGATGTCCGCCGTTTGCGTTTTCAAGGTGTATTAGGCGTAAACTAGACCAAAAATGGAAAAAAATGCTTCTTTAGTAGGGTCACTCGATTACTGGGTTGGCGCGTTTGTCAGGGCAGGATCGCTCGTAATGAGTGAGTCGCGAGTGTCGATGTTATGACGTCACCATACTGTTAGCGATAGACGCCCACCCGAGATCTCAATATATGTAACACCACTGAAGCGAAGGGAACAGTTGATTCTGGGAAGCCCGCCATATTTCCAACATTTTCCCTCGTTTGATACTTGCCTAATCTGAGCGTAATATTTCGCTAAGCGTTGTACGGAAAACTATTTGGAGCACTGTTAAAACGAAATATCGAGGAATACACAGATTTCTTTCTATAAGAAAAGGGCTTTACTTTTTCTGTCATCATAGAGGCCGCACAGATCAGATTTCGCAAACATGATTTCAACCTGTACAGCGGCTGTTCTGCACAGCAGTTCGTCGAATCATCTGCTTCCCGACTTTGGGGAACAGCGTCGCAGACGTCGACACCTTGTCTGGCAGCACGGCGATGGTGATGCGGCGACGGAAAAAAAAGGCGATGGACCTTTCTGAATCAATCCTGAAGTGCTACTAAAGTTCATCTCGACAAGAGCACGGACGTGGCACAAGAAACACGAGACGACGCCGCCACTCGGCTGATAACCCGAGGAGAGTTCGTGGAGTGACCCCTCGGTTTCCGGGCTCGCGCCCCTCCGCCAGACCCACCAGACTCAACAGTCTCAGCAAGCTGGAGAGAGCCTTTAATCTCCCCTGCACAGCCGACACAGCTGTAAGACTAGGCGACAGTGGTAAATGGGAGAATGGCGATGTTGAACAGCTGAAAAAATTTTTTTTTGCCATAGTCTCTTTCATGGTTTCAGACCACCGTTTCTCACTTCTCTTTCGCGCTGCATCTGTCATTTCCTCACTGAGGCAAAATTTCCGCTCTAGTTTCCTGTTGCACTTTCTCGGGCCCGCTCTTTGGCCGGCTTGTGTCCTGATTCATTCACAGGACTGCAGACTTTTACTTCTGATCATTCCAAGATGAGGTGCCACTCCCCCTTGCGCAGTACTCATTTATGCCCTTATTTATCTAAGATTGCTGTAATTTTTCAGGGAATCCAGCGTAACTGGACTGTCTGTGCATATTTCTCGTGAGTCGTCCTGAGCTTCTGTGCCTATATCTGGAACAAGCAGCATTTTCTAAAATATATTTTCCAGTTCCTAAAATTATTCTGTTCCACAGCTCGAAATGCCTCGATAATGCCCACGCGTAGCTCATACATGTGAACAGTCACAGTTACTTTCATCATTTCCACCGGAGGATAGCGATGGATTTGCAGGTATGTGTGCAAACTGAGGAAGTAACTTAATGAACCATGATCGCTGCACCTCAGGACTCTGACGATGCTGAAATGACGGTCGAGTGGTGGATGATTAAATTTTGCTATCAGCACACAAGTGACTGGCCTTTTCCACTACTATAGACATATTCGTAAGGTACAAAGAACGAAATACAAAAGGACTGACACGTCAAAAAGAGTGAGAGGTAAACTATTTAGTGCTCGTTCCACAGTATCGAACGTAAAAAAGTGCTCATAGCTCATAAGGTATGCATTTTAGAACTTCGTTTACTGGACCGTTTCTCTCTGATCGCCCTTTATAGAAGTGTCCTTCTTATTCTACTGAACTGGAGAATGTGCTATATTGCAGTATCAGTAGCTTCAGAGACATTTAAGCTTGCCTCTCCATTACTTAGTACTTACGTATTCCACTTTTTTCCGTATCGTTTCTTCCTGACTAATGTTTCAAACTCAGTCTACTCTTCACCACTATTAAATTGTGAGCTGAGTCTATAACTGCTCCTGGCTATGCGTTACAATCCAATACCTGATTTCGGAACCTCTGCCTGACTATAACGTAATGTAACTGGAATCCTCCTGTATCTCTCGGCCAGCATGTTCTGCAGACATAAGCCCTATCGAACATGGCTGGGACAGATTGAAAAGGGCTGTTAATGTGCGACGTGACACACCAACCACTCTGAGGGATCTACGCCGAATCGCTGTTGAGGAGTGGGACAATCTGGACCAACAGCGCCTTGATGAACTTGTGGATAGTATGCCACGTTGAATACAGGCATGCATCATTGCAAGAGGACGTGCTACTGCGTATTAGAGATACCGTTGTGCACAGCAATCTAGACCACCACCTCTGAAGGTCTCGCTGTATGGTGGAACAATATGCAATGTGTGGTTTTCATGACCAATAAAAAGAGCGGAAATGATGTTTACCTTGATTCTATTCCAGGTTTCTGTACCGGTTCTGGATCTCTCGGAACCGATGTGATGTAATACATTTTGATGTGTGTTTCTACAGGCAGATAGGATTTGCAAACCTTTTTAGCATCAAATGCTAAGCATTGTCCTAACAGAAAGCCTGAAGGTAGTACTATTGGACCTCCACTTACAAAGTCAATACCGTCTTCAGTTGCTCATATCTCTGTTTTAAGTATGTGGGTATTTGCAAGTAACTTGAACCCTTCTTAAGCTGTTTTAAGTGTGTGTTTATATCGTCGAAATTTTTTGACACTGTACCATACTGGCTCTATTCACTCAGTGAGTGAATATATTTGCTGTATGTGTGATTGAGGGTTTGCAGAATAGTATGACGTGTTTATCATATCTGTAAATATCTTGCATAATATTTGTTTTGCGCTGGTGCTCTTTCAATGAAAGACAAATACACATTTTAAATAACTTTGTTTATTAACGTTTTATACATGCACAAAATAAAAAAAAATTGTTGACATATTTTATTATTCATTCTATCTTATATCCCTGCATTATTCTTTAAATAACTGGTTTTTTTATGCTATAAATTCTGCTTCCATTGTGTTCAATCCAACAGGAGCGACGTCGTATCTCCGTCGTCTGTCTGTAAACCAGGCTGTACAGTTTCAATGTTTATAGGATTATAGTAGCAGCCCTTGGTGCTGCAAGCATACATATGTTTACATATTGTTCTAAATCATCTTGTATGCAACATTCACTTACATAACATACAACATCGTTTAGTAACGCTTTCACATATACTTGCCACCGTATTTGTCTGTTGGAATCCGTAGTGCACTGCATAACCAATACAACTTCACGACACTTTTATACAGGTCGATGATGGTTGCCTTATTGCTACATGTTGGTTGTTGGTTGGTTTGGGGAAGGAGACCAGACAGCGTGGTCATCGGTCTCATCGGATTAGGGAAGGATTGGGAAGGAAGTCGGCCGTGCCCTTTCAGAGGAACCATCCCGGCATTTGCCTGGAGTGATTTAGGGAAATCACGGAAAACCTAAATCAGGATGGCCGGACGCGGGATTGAACCGTCGTCCTCCCGAATGCGAGTCCAGTGTCTAACCACTCTTATTGCTACAGATGTTCATGTGAAGAGGAAGTTGAAAAGGATCGTAGTCTGTTGTCATCAACCTCTCAGTTTGCTTCATCGGCAAACAATGCTCCCCCTAACTCGTATCTGTAAATTGTGTTTTACATTACGATGGACATCCTCAGTTTCTACTATAACTTCACACTCACGATCTCATGCTAATCCTACATATACATGTTTTGAACCATAAGCTAACATGTATGTACTGGTAAATAGTAGCATTCTGAAACGAACTGATAATATCATAGAGCTGTATGGTTTATATACCTCTATGCAGTATAGATGACCTCGAAATCCCAAGACTTAATGCAATAACATGCAAAAATTATATAGCACGACGACAGGGCAGTTAACACACTTTCTAAGCAGTGGAGACATAGTGAAAATGACACTGTGCCGCGACTCTCGTCGGTAAGTACTATTTCAGTATCCACAGCCCAGTTCACTTCAGGATACAGAGACCAAGACCATGGGAGAAGCATAACTGATAAATCATATGTAATTATTTGATGAAATTATGACGTACACCTCAGGATCCAGAAGACAGCCCCTGGGTAATTACATATCCTGATGATTAAGCATGTAAATAATCGAATCAGCACATGTGAGGATAAAGAGATCTCTGGAATTAGGACGATTTGATCATGTGACGTCACAGCAGCGGGCAGGACGTGCAGCTGCCTCAAGCATGTTGCAACATGTGACCCTGTTTCTGTTATGATAATACTGAGGCCATTGAAACTGGAATATTTAGAAAGCGACATTGAATTGTCTGTAAAAAGAGCACTCACCCCATGCTTGAGATAAGCACATCAGCCATCTCCACTGCTAATCCATTTCAAGATCCTCTACTGATGTCTGGAGAGATCGAATCCTGTCTGCATGAATGGGTCCTTGACTAGATGCTTGTTGACTATTGATGACGGATTCCACTGAATTTCCCGTAAACGGTTGACAATCAAAGAGAACACAACGAGGTTTTCTGCTGTGCATGATGAGGGTTTCCTTGATTTCAAGTGTTGATGTTCTGCCTGTGGAGCATCTCGATGACTGGCCAGCTGAGGATTCTTCAGAATGTTCTTCCAGACCTTTAGGAGAGCTGGTTTCTTAGAGCTGGGGGTGGGATGATGCTGAGAATAGGAAGTCTTAGAGCGATTGTACTCTGAATACATTCCATAATACCTGATTCAGTTGGACATCTATCTTCTTAGTATGAGCACTATTGATCCTGGTCGAACAGTAATCTTCAGCAACAGAGCACCTATGATAGGGTTAGAGCTGTGGATCTCAAAACACGAGCATTAGCTCCCCATAAGATACCACCAAATTTTTAAGACTGTTGTTTCTCGTTTTGAGTTCAGGTGCTACTTGTAAGTCAAGAGTTCTATCTAGCGCTGTTCCTATGTATTATGGTGTAATGCAGTACAACGAGACCTGCTCTCTGAATCTGTCTTCTGGTGAGCACTCTGACTGTCTTCTGCATAGATGTGATGTAGATACAATTATTTTCTGTGGATTTAGGTGGAGCCACTATTTCTTGATGTATACATCTAAGACTTACATATCAGTGGATAAAGAGGTTTCAGCATCATAAACGTTCAGGCTCTGGGCCACCAAGCAAATGTCATCAGTATAAATCAATTTTTTTGAAGACTTTTGGTAAGCTGTGCATGTACAGACCAAAGAGGTAGTGGACTCAGAACAGACATTTGAAGTAAACTATCATTTGGTTTAATTACCCTGCATCTGTCATTGTGAGAATGGATATGAAATGCTCTATTGTTTAGCATGTTGTTAAGTAAGTCCTTAAATTTACGACACAATTGTGAATTTCTAAAGAAGTGCTTCTCACCAAGCAGTGTCGAGAACAGCTGATAGGGCCAAAAAGGCAGCTACACTTACTGATTTCTGCTCATACTCATTTTCGATATAAGTAACTAGAGAGAGTGTCTCTTCCGTAAATTACTTTCGCTTCTTAAGCTGGGCTAGCGCATTTATTCTTAACGGAAGAGTGTGTTTCAATTGTTACTATATGATGAGAGTTGCACTCTGTATCTTCGTTGGTGTAACCAATAGTCTATGGAAAATGTGGTTCATTAGTCAGCATGGTATGTTTTCATTATTTCTATTTGCTTAATTCTTTAATATCTGAAAACAGTTTACTATTCACATTCACCCGATAGGTACTTTCCAATTACTTACACAGTTCCAAGATATGCTATTAGATGATGGCGTTCAAGCCTACAGAATTCATAGGCACATTGCATTTACCATGATTGGCATATCATTACGCAATACTACGTAACTTCCTTAAATTTGGTTAAATCTAAGGCAATTCCCTGTTTATTGTTTCTTTTACAAGCTAACAATAGTTGATTGGCAACCAAAACGTGTAGTGATTGGTAAAGCAATGTGGTTTTGCGAACAAGAAAATTCAAAGGTTTCGTAATTAAGTTTTAATGTTTCAGAAATACATAAGATCACTTATCTGCAGCACCTGATAAGTCAGGTCTTAATAACATGTCATTAATGTCAAGATCATTCGTCGACTACTTCAGATTGACTTTGTTAAAGAATGTCTGTTTCTCAGTTGCTGATCCCAATTACAGTCACTGTTGACAGGGGAGAGGTGAAAATGAAAATGTTTAAGTTTAGTACAAGCAGCAATGTGCCTTACCAAACGTGTTACTTTTTGAACGGAAATGCACTTAAAGATGTGGTGACGGTGTTCATCTTTAATCTGACGCTCTTCTTTGGTTTTGACGCAGCGTGTAATCCTGGCGGATTGGAGAACGATGTTATTCTTACAGCTGAGTCCTGGCATTCGCCTTATGAGTGGGTTAAAACCTTACTTTAAAAAAGCAGCACCTGCGTTTATTTGTCCATCGTTAAGGCATTTTGTTTCCTGTTACATTGTATTGGTAGTCTTTAAGACAAATGCTTAGGAACTAAACTCTAGTATGATACGAAGGGATTTGTAAGATAACTTTGTAGGTCGGAGGTAAGTGCTATGTTATGTGGGAGAAACTGCTGTCTGAATGGTGTAGTGATCTATGTCTTTGTATAGTCAATAGCATAGCTACATCATATTTAGAATTTCTGCTGTCATGACATTACATAGGTTTTGTTTTCAGCAAATGTAGTTATGTCAGATATATATCTTACTGAAGGTAATATTACAGATAGGGAAGTGGTCATGGATGTAAATGAGGTGGAAGATGTAACTGTACGAGATCAAATTTGACAGTGTTCTGAGATATCTAAGTCGAAACGAGGTCCAGGGAGTAAACAGTCTTCTGGCAGGATTACAGGCAGCCTCGGGAGAGCCGGCCACGGCGGAGCTCTCCCACCTGATGTGCCCGGCGTATGAGACAGGCGAAGCACCCACAGACCTTAAGAAGAATTTAATGTTATCAGTTCCAAAGAAATCAGTTGCTGGTAGGTGTGAAAATTACTGAACTATCGGTTTAACAACTCGTCGTTGTAAAATACTAACACAGATTCTTTACAGAAGAATGAAAAAACTGGTAGACGCCGACCTCAGGGAAGATAAGTTTGGATTCCCGAGAAACGTGGGAACATGCGAGGCGCAACCTGACCAAATGGAGGGGCGGTTGGTAGGACACGTTCCGAGACGTCGACAGGTAACCAATTTAGTTTTGAAGTGAAGTGTGGAGGGTAAAAATCGTAGAGGAAGACCAGGTGGTGAATACAGTAAGGAGATTGGGATGGATGTGGGCTGCAGTATGTACTTGGAGATGAAGAGGCCTGCAAGTTATACAGTAGAATGGAGAGCTATTTTTAAAACCAGTCTTCACACTGAGGGGCGAAACAACATCTCTCTGTTATAACAGCTTATTTTCCAGTTGGTGTATTTCTTCATTGTTTATAACTGACTGTCAGAGTACCTCTGAAGATGACGTGAGGAATACATATTTATTTAAAGTAGGGGTAGTTGAAGATCACAGGTTGGTGCTGAAGGATAGATTTCGTGGATCCACTGTATTTTAATCTACTCGACTTGCTTAGCGATGATTCCTGCTTGTTTTTGAAGGGGCTGACCTGCTCGTTAATTCTGCCGCATGTCGGGCCCTGACAACAGTACGCAGTGTCGTCTGTATACAGGGCTGTTGTTTCGATCCTCGACCTTTAGCGATGTCAGCCGTGTTGTTGGTGTGTAGCACTGGAGACGTGACTGTCCCACGTGGCGACTCTGCGGCTGGCGTAATACTTGTCCAATGGTGATCACCAAGCAGCGCTTGTACTTACCTGTTTCCAGCAACATTTTTAGTAAGCTGCACACTTTGGCATGCGAAGTTCAAAAGTAACGTTTCAAAGAGCAGCCCAGCATGCCACAACCAATGGAAGGCGCGTTCGCCGTCCACGAGAAAGCGTGCCGGCGTCGCGCCTGCCGTGTTGCGTTCAGCCTGCGTCGCTCTGCTGCTCAGTCCTGGGACCGGGTCACCTGTGCTGTGGTTGCCGCTGAACCCGGCTTGTTCTTGTGCCATTATGTTGCTCTATTCCTTGAACAATTTTGGTCTGTCTCGAAAGCTTTCCCTGTCACTGAGAGCACGGTAACCTATAATTTGGTGGTGTTTTTTGGTCTTTCGGGTTGGGAAATCATCTTGATTTTAGCTTGCTTCTATTTTAGAGAGACTATTTTCAGTTTCATGGCCGCGACGAAGAAACGTCTGATGTGTTTGAGGCAGGTGTCTTGTGAAAGGAGTGATTTATTTTGTTATCTTCCAGTGCCTCCAGTCTCTGAGCTGCTTTCTTTCCATTTCATATTCGTCAATCTTATAAGTAGTGGATGTTAAGCGGTTGCATTCGGATTTTCGAATATTATTTCCTCGTCGGTTTCATCGAATTTTGGATACCACGGATGACCGTGAATGTTTTTGTAGCACTTTGAGGAACTTTTTTGAGGTCGTCAGTAATCAGTGACATTCTCATCTGCTATTAAGGATGGTTGTTCGCAAATGGTGTGCTATGACCTGTTGGAACTTTTTTCCAAAAACTACTTCTATTGTGGGACCTAATTCTTGTGATTACCTCGCGCATCATTTGGTGGGTTTCTATTCTTATTAGGTCATTGAAAACGTTGAAGCCAATCGTAGGATATCCATTAAGTTAGTGCCGTATGGTCTACAGAATTTCCCTACTGTTTAATTTTGTTTCTTATGTACGTCAGGAGTCTTAAGGAGTGGTTTGAATAGTTGATTGGTTAGGTTTTGTGTTAAAACGTATCAATCTGATTTTTTCGACTATCCGATTTCGTGAGTTTATGATCGTTTTAAGTTTTTTCCTAGTTTTTGTGATTCACGGCATAATAAATGATAGGTATTCGTTAGCTATGCAGTCGCCAAATTCAGTGTAGCTTCAGAATCTGGGTAGCTATGTTGTACGTAGTATATGTCCTAAGATAGAAGTGCCATAATGATTGATAAAAGGCGGCGAGTGATTTCTGAGTCTAGCGTGATTCAAAATGGCTACAACAAGTTTAATATCTTTCTTGTTCAATTTTTCAGCAAATATCGCAGATCTAGTACTGAGTCTCCTGTTCCTTTAGCTGGGCACAATGAGGGTATATAATTAACGAGATCAGTTGGCGGTTCCTCGCCAGGATACATCGTTGTGGTGTTTTATATGAAAGACTATGAAGCATCTATCTCAGCTTCTACCACGGTCTGGTTTGCGTGACAGATACAGTTATCTAGATTGATTTCTCTACCTGCTCATGAGGTATGTGCTGCGACTATAATACCAACTTCTTTTTCTCTTACTATGCCTTTAGGGAGTTTGTTTTTACAGCAGAAACCCAGTGTGTTGACAATGCAGATAATGGCAACATCTTTCTTAGGCTTGAATGTGAAGGTTAATTCTTGCTTCCTGGTGTCTCAGGCTAGGTTGGGCATAGGCCTCCTTGTCTATCAATATGGCGATATAGACGTGGATCCGTGTTCGCCAAAGAACGTAGTAGGAGCCTTTTAGAAGCTGCTGTTATTGTTTCCCTTCTTACAAATATCAGGTTGTGAAGGGCTGTAGTGAAAACTCAGAGTATGTTTTCCGTTTGATTGTTTTCGTGACATTCTTGGACGAAGACCGTGATAGTTTCATCAATGCGCTTAATGTTTTCAGTTTTGTTTGCTGAGATAGGCTGTTTTGGTCTTTCTTTGCGACTCTCATCACTATTAACGTTATCAGTGTTGCAGCTCCTGTATTTTGGTGCTTCTTGTTTCGGGTCTATTTTGCAATTAAAAATTCGATGCGCTCGACTCCGTTCTTCACATTTCTCTTTATATCGCAGCTTTTCGTGGCTTATTGGAAAGTGTTGCAATATGGACATTGCTGTTTAAATAGTCCAACCTTGTGAGGTACACAGTTCGTTCTGAAATGGTGAACAAGTAGCTTGTTAGTTGGTTCTTTGTAACTATAGATGACTGGAAGGAATAGCGGGGAATTTTGATTTAGTTTCCCGGTACCTTTACGTCCCCTTCAGTTTTTTCGTTTGTTGTATCACGGTCAAAATTGGTTATCACAAAGGCGAGCGTGAGTCTGTGAGGTTTCTCTATTGCTTAGTGTTTGGCGTGCGGTGTGATTTCTGTTACTGTTGTTTCAGATCGGTAAGTAACTCAAACTGTTCTCTCGGGTTTCGATATCTTATGGGTGTGTTGTGATGTTGGCGAATTTTTACGGATTATTTTGTGAACGACTTGGTGGCCCAGGCAACTGTTTTAGTGGAGGTTACAACGATTTGGCGGTTTCTTTGCCACCTTCTTAGTTTATAGTTTATTGTAGGGTTTGCTAAAGTGCCATAAGTTGTGTTAGATGTGCTTTAACTCCATCTGCATCCAACCAGTTGTAAACCGTGTTCTTCGTGACATGTATTTGGATGAGTGTAAACTTTTTGTAATTGGAGTACCGTGTTTGTGGCCGCTTTGCCTGTTTACTTCGGGTTTCTTGTCCGGGTTTTCGGCTAGTTCGCGTAGCGTTGCGTTTCTGGAGATCTGGTGGAGACAAGAGTTCCCTGCTTCAGTCTGGTGCGCTGAAAACTGTTGTTGCATATCGGAAACAGGACGATCCATAGTCCCCCCGCCCTGCTTGAGAACGCTCGCAGTCAGCGTTGAGTTCTGTGCCTTTAGCCTCGGCAGATGCGGGTTGGTCGTCCCTGTCTCAAGTGTGGCGGTTGTGCAGACTGCCGATCCCAAGTCTGAGTCGCTCTGACAATGCTGCATTTGACGGCAGTGGCGCGAGTTACGCATGATGCACTTTGCAGGGGACATCGTCTGAGTAACACGTGTGCTGTCGAACATCTACGTACATGTAACAACAGTTCAAGCAGTTTCGGCTGCGAGAATGCTTGTCTCCAGATATATCAGAGGAAAGCCCTTAATAGGTATATCGGTTGCAGAAGTTAATGCTTGATACCCCACGAGTCAAAGGGTTGTAACAGGTGATTCCCTGACCACCCATATCTGCTCGCTGGTTCGCCTTTTTGAAGACCAGAACGTGACAGCAGCGGCTGTAAGCAGCAGCAGGGAGTGGCCAGTGGTGGGGCTTGCGGTCCTCTGCTGCTCCTGATTGGCTGAAAGGCCCACGTGTAGAAGGATTTCGTGGAGAGGCTCGGAGCTCGGGGAATCGAAAGCTGGCCGTCGGCGCCCGTGTGGCCGACGTGGCGGGTCGCGGGCGCTCTGGAGCGGAGTTCTGTGTCGCGACGCGCAGCGTTCTCGAGTTTCCAAACGCCTTCTCGTTTGCGCGCATCCATTACCGCTTAAGAACTTTCCTGTCGTTGTCTGCGAATATTGCATAGTAATTAGTGTGGGCGTTTACGGCGAATTGTAGCTCAAGGAAAACTCGGTGATGTTAGCTAAGTGGCAGTGGTGCTCCGACTCAAATGAGTGACTTGGCTGGGGGTAATTGGATAGAGATAATCTCAGTTTGTTATCCAAATCTGGGAGTAATGTGTTTTGAGTGACCGTGTTCCTGTTGAGTTTGAACTGTGTATTTCGTACAGCCAGTCCAAAGTAATTTCCTGGACTCGGCTGTGAATGTTCCCAGTACTGCGGTCGAAACTCGGGATCCGGCCTGGGGGTAAGTAGGTAGCACGAGGGCCGTTACCTACTGGCTTTCGAGCGATGAGGTTCGATACTTTCCAGCGGGTCGAGGCTCGGCTGGCGACCACTGTGTCGGGCTGACTTTACGCGTGTCCCGGTGGTGCAGGACGCTTGTGTGGGTGGGCCGCTAAGCGCCCCCAGTGCGCCCCGCGTCGGCTCTGGCCGCCACCACCTAAAGAGAAGGCCGCGGCGCGCTCTCGTGACGTCACGCAAAGCGGGCCAGGGTTGGCTTGGCGCTGCGCTAACAGAATCCAGGCGCACGGCCTGCAAATCTTCGTCAAACGGTTTTACAGAATGTGTTGAGCTGCCGGCGCCCCCCTGCGGCCTGGCGGGCTGCACCCGGCACCTGCCTCCCTCGTGGCGCTGCGGCCTCTGGTTCCACTGCGTCCAAACGGAAATCGTGGTTAACACTGTGGGTGCCTGCTAAGTGCAAAATTCACGAAAATCACTCCAGGTAGTACTATTTATCACAGGATTTTCAGTTGGGCTGGATACTAAATTCACACAGACACTCCTTTACTTTGCTCACTCAGGTTTTATTTGAACAAATGGGAGATCGTCTATTGATTACGAATCACAACAATTTCTGCGTACTGTGCGCTTCTAGTGAAGCTACTATGGCACATGTTTTCCAGGACTCACAGTACTGGCACAAGTTTATCCTTCCACAGTACTGTTTCTGTAAATACGCCTTTAAGTAATGTTCTTCCTTGCCCAAGAGTGGCACGTGGAACATTAACTTTTAACATCTGCCATAGTACCCTTACAAACCTCTAGCTTAACAAATCACCGTCTTGTCTCACAAACCCAATAATGCTAATCTCATATAACTCTGCCATTCGACATTTTGCGTTCACTTCAAGCCACATTTCGCACAACAAGTCATGTGTTACTTTCTTACTATACCTGTTTGAGCCAGTCTATGTAATCAAACCACTAATAAGCTCAACAAACCCATTTACACTTTCATGCACACACCACTTCAGTCATTCGCCCCTCTCTTTTGATTTTATAAGTATCTGAATGTCTCTTGTCATGGTACTTGAATTACAAATCACGTAAAAGTACATCTTTCACACACATACGGAAAATTTTTCTGTTTCAGACATAATATGATATATACTAATATCATACATTATACATTAATAAAATCGACAAACTGCAAAGAGAGATCCTCGACGGAAAACGGAGAAAAAACGTCATACGAACATGTGTCCAGAAATTCACCATCGCCACGGTAGATGACACTGACGAAGGGAATTCCTCCGACAACGTGCTGCGTTTTCCTTGTATATAACAGGCCGTGTGATTAACGCAGCCTATTGTATACACGAAGCATTTCCCAACAATTTTAGTGAGTAGTCTCAGTGCATTAGAATAGGTAGACAGAGGCTACCACTCACAAATAAGCACACAGTTATAAATGAAGGAGACGTTAGGAAAGAGAAGTACTGGCTGTACGATATCAGATTTAATGACATTTAATATTGTCATACCAGGTAGAGTCCATTTTATTGTTGGGCTTAATGCAGTGTAGTGTGGAGACAGTTATTTGCGAAAAATACTGAAGGAGGCTACAGCGAGGATTCTGAAAAGGGAGACTGTTCATTGTTTCTCCTGGCCAGATTCCTCTCGGCTGCCGAACACAGCTCTAGACCTGTAGGGATGTTGGTTGGGTTCCACCAAAGAAGTATCCTGTTCTTCAGTAGGGGGAGCGTCGTTCCATTGCAAACGAAACAGACGAAGAGCACTGGTCCTTGCACCATCGTAACTAGATGCATATAGTAACACTACCTGCGCTATTCCCTGAGCCTGGTGGAACCCAATTCTAATAATAATTCCTGTTCCACTTAATATAATGGCCTTAACTGACATAAAAAGACATTCCTTCTTTGAGGCAAATTTCTTGTTATCAACAATTTCGAGTTGCCGCATGGAGCATCGATTACGTAGGTACATGTATCCAAGCAGTCCGAGACAAACCAAATTGAATGTCACAGACACTGAAATCCCTGCAAGGACTACTATGCGACTGTAGATCAGGTAATATTTACTCGTCTTTTCCAAAGCAACAGCTGCCACACATGCTATACTCCACGGTATAAGCACACACAGCACCTCACGACGGAATAACTGGCTTACTTCAGCAGGTAGTAGCTGGTCAGGAAGCCTGAGATGGCGAACACAAGCATACATGTGGTAGCAGAATGAGTTCAGCCAGAAACAGCTGAGAAGTGTGAGGGCGCTGTCTATCAGCACTGCTGTAGGTAAGTCAGGGACGCCTGCCATACGATACACGACCTCAGAACACAGGATCTGGACTATGCACGTGATCTGAAAGGACAAGAGTATCTTTCCAGGCAAGTTGCGCAACTGGGGAAGGTACATGTATACTCCGGCAGTCGAAAAACGGAAAATGATATTTATCAGTATAAATGACATTTCTAAAGGCTTCAAGCTGTCAATTTTGAAATCCTTGTATTTCAAGGTGGCAATGGTTAAACTGAGTATCGGAAAGTGGTTAATTTGTAATTACATGTGACGAAGAAGTAGCTTTTGCGTGAGTTTGTGTAATCGGTTTTTCTTTTCGGTTTGCATTTGCGTCTTTGAGTGCGTTTTTGCCTCGGACAGTAAGGTGGTATCGAGCTGAAATTGATATCACGTACTGAGGTCGGTAGTCGCTTGGCGGTGTCAGAGTTTGAAAATTGTAAGTGAAGGCATCGAGGAGTTACGGACGTTTATGCAGCATGATTTGAAACACGAAGAGCAGAGACGCGCCGCGCCGGGCCGCGCCGCCTGGCCCAGTGAGCGTAGTTTGCTTTGATATAGGACCGTGTGGCGACGTAAAAAAATACTAGTTTCCACAGTAGAATGAAAGGAGAGTATCGGAAAGTGGTTAATTTGTAATTACATGTGACGAAGAAGTAGCTTTTGCGTGAGTTTGTGTAATCGGTTTTTCTTTTCGGTTTGCATTTGCGTCTTTGAGTGCGTTTTTGCCTCGGACAGTAAGGTGGTATCGAGCTGAAATTGATATCACGTACTGAGGTCGGTAGTCGCTTGGCGGTGTCAGAGTTTGAAAATTGTAAGTGAAGGCATCGAGGAGTTACGGACGTTTATGCAGCATGATTTGAAACACGAAGAGCAGAGACGCGCCGCGCCGGGCCGCGCCGCCTGGCCCAGTGAGCGTAGTTTGCTTTGATATAGGACCGTGTGGCGACGTAAAAAAATACTAGTTTCCACAGTAGAATGAAAGGAGAGTATCGGAAAGTGGTTAATTTGTAATTACATGTGACGAAGAAGTAGCTTTTGCGTGAGTTTGTGTAATCGGTTTTTCTTTTCGGTTTGCATTTGCGTCTTTGAGTGCGTTTTTGCCTCGGACAGTAAGGTGGTATCGAGCTGAAATTGATATCACGTACTGAGGTCGGTAGTCGCTTGGCGGTGTCAGAGTTTGAAAATTGTAAGTGAAGGCATCGAGGAGTTACGGACGTTTATGCAGCATGATTTGAAACACGAAGAGCAGAGACGCGCCGCGCCGGGCCGCGCCGCCTGGCCCAGTGAGCGTAGTTTGCTTTGATATAGGACCGTGTGGCGACGTAAAAAAATACTAGTTTCCACAGTAGAATGAAAGGAGAGTATCGGAAAGTGGTTAATTTGTAATTACATGTGACGAAGAAGTAGCTTTTGCGTGAGTTTGTGTAATCGGTTTTTCTTTTCGGTTTGCATTTGCGTCTTTGAGTGCGTTTTTGCCTCGGACAGTAAGGTGGTATCGAGCTGAAATTGATATCACGTACTGAGGTCGGTAGTCGCTTGGCGGTGTCAGAGTTTGAAAATTGTAAGTGAAGGCATCGAGGAGTTACGGACGTTTATGCAGCATGATTTGAAACACGAAGAGCAGAGACGCGCCGCGCCGGGCCGCGCCGCCTGGCCCAGTGAGCGTAGTTTGCTTTGATATAGGACCGTGTGGCGACGTAAAAAAATACTAGTTTCCACAGTAAAATGAAAGGAGAGTATCGGAAAGTGGTTAATTTGTAATTACATGTGACGAAGAAGTAGCTTTTGCGTGAGTTTGTGTAATCGGTTTTTCTTTTCGGTTTGCATTTGCGTCTTTGAGTGCGTTTTTGCCTCGGACAGTAAGGTGGTATCGAGCTGAAATTGATATCACGTACTGAGGTCGGTAGTCGCTTGGCGGTGTCAGAGTTTGAAAATTGTAAGTGAAGGCATCGAGGAGTTACGGACGTTTATGCAGCATGATTTGAAACACGAAGAGCAGAGACGCGCCGCGCCGGGCCGCGCCGCCTGGCCCAGTGAGCGTAGTTTGCTTTGATATAGGACCGTGTGGCGACGTAAAAAAATACTAGTTTCCACAGTAGAATGAAAGGAGAGTATCGGAAAGTGGTTAATTTGTAATTACATGTGACGAAGAAGTAGCTTTTGCGTGAGTTTGTGTAATCGGTTTTTCTTTTCGGTTTGCATTTCCGTCTTTGAGTGCGTTTTTGCCTCGGACAGTAAGGTGGTATCGAGCTGAAATTGATATCACGTACTGAGGTCGGTAGTCGCTTGGCGGTGTCAGAGTTTGAAAATTGTAAGTGAAGGCATCGAGGAGTTACGGACGTTTATGCAGCATGATTTGAAACACGAAGAGCAGAGACGCGCCGCGCCGGGCCGCGCCGCCTGGCCCAGTGAGCGTAGTTTGCTTTGATATAGGACCATGTGGCGACGTAAAAAAATACTAGTTTCCACAGTAAAATGAAAGGAGAGTATCGGAAAGTGGTTAATTTGTAATTACATGTGACGAAGAAGTAGCTTTTGCGTGAGTTTGTGTAATCGGTTTTTCTTTTCGGTTTGCATTTGCGTCTTTGAGTGCGTTTTTGCCTCGGACAGTAAGGTGGTATCGAGCTGTAATTGATATCACGTACTGAGGTCGGTAGTCGCTTGGCGGTGTCAGAGTTTGAAAATTGTAAGTGAAGGCATCGAGGAGTTACGGACGTTTATGCAGCATGATTTGAAACACGAAGAGCAGAGACGCGCCGCGCCGGGCCGCGCCGCCTGGCCCAGTGAGCGTAGTTTGCTTTGATATAGGACCGTGTGGCGACGTAAAAAAATACTAGTTTCCACAGTAGAATGAAAGGAGAGTATCGGAAAGTGGTTAATTTGTAATTACATGTGACGAAGAAGTAGCTTTTGCGTGAGTTTGTGTAATCGGTTTTTCTTTTCGGTTTGCATTTGCGTCTTTGAGTGCGTTTTTGCCTCGGACAGTAAGGTGGTATCGAGCTGAAATTGATATCACGTACTGAGGTCGGTAGTCGCTTGGCGGTGTCAGAGTTTGAAAATTGTAAGTGAAGGCATCGAGGAGTTACGGACGTTTATGCAGCATGATTTGAAACACGAAGAGCAGAGACGCGCCGCGCCGGGCCGCGCCGCCTGGCCCAGTGAGCGTAGTTTGCTTTGATATAGGACCGTGTGGCGACGTAAAAAAATACTAGTTTCCACAGTAGAATGAAAGGAGAGTATCGGAAAGTGGTTAATTTGTAATTACATGTGACGAAGAAGTAGCTTTTGCGTGAGTTTGTGTAATCGGTTTTTCTTTTCGGTTTGCATTTGCGTCTTTGAGTGCGTTTTTGCCTCGGACAGTAAGGTGGTATCGAGCTGAAATTGATATCACGTACTGAGGTCGGTAGTCGCTTGGCGGTGTCAGAGTTTGAAAATTGTAAGTGAAGGCATCGAGGAGTTACGGACGTTTATGCAGCATGATTTGAAACACGAAGAGCAGAGACGCGCCGCGCCGGGCCGCGCCGCCTGGCCCAGTGAGCGTAGTTTGCTTTGATATAGGACCGTGTGGCGACGTAAAAAAATACTAGTTTCCACAGTAGAATGAAAGGAGAGTATCGGAAAGTGGTTAATTTGTAATTACATGTGACGAAGAAGTAGCTTTTGCGTGAGTTTGTGTAATCGGTTTTTCTTTTCGGTTTGCATTTGCGTCTTTGAGTGCGTTTTTGCCTCGGACAGTAAGGTGGTATCGAGCTGAAATTGATATCACGTACTGAGGTCGGTAGTCGCTTGGCGGTGTCAGAGTTTGAAAATTGTAAGTGAAGGCATCGAGGAGTTACGGACGTTTATGCAGCATGATTTGAAACACGAAGAGCAGAGACGCGCCGCGCCGGGCCGCGCCGCCTGGCCCAGTGAGCGTAGTTTGCTTTGATATAGGACCGTGTGGCGACGTAAAAAAATACTAGTTTCCACAGTAGAATGAAAGGAGAGTATCGGAAAGTGGTTAATTTGTAATTACATGTGACGAAGAAGTAGCTTTTGCGTGAGTTTGTGTAATCGGTTTTTCTTTTCGGTTTGCATTTGCGTCTTTGAGTGCGTTTTTGCCTCGGACAGTAAGGTGGTATCGAGCTGAAATTGATATCACGTACTGAGGTCGGTAGTCGCTTGGCGGTGTCAGAGTTTGAAAATTGTAAGTGAAGGCATCGAGGAGTTACGGACGTTTATGCAGCATGATTTGAAACACGAAGAGCAGAGACGCGCCGCGCCGGGCCGCGCCGCCTGGCCCAGTGAGCGTAGTTTGCTTTGATATAGGACCGTGTGGCGACGTAAAAAAATACTAGTTTCCACAGTAGAATGAAAGGAGAGTATCGGAAAGTGGTTAATTTGTAATTACATGTGACGAAGAAGTAGCTTTTGCGTGAGTTTGTGTAATCGGTTTTTCTTTTCGGTTTGCATTTGCGTCTTTGAGTGCGTTTTTGCCTCGGACAGTAAGGTGGTATCGAGCTGAAATTGATATCACGTACTGAGGTCGGTAGTCGCTTGGCGGTGTCAGAGTTTGAAAATTGTAAGTGAAGGCATCGAGGAGTTACGGACGTTTATGCAGCATGATTTGAAACACGAAGAGCAGAGACGCGCCGCGCCGGGCCGCGCCGCCTGGCCCAGTGAGCGTAGTTTGCTTTGATATAGGACCGTGTGGCGACGTAAAAAAATACTAGTTTCCACAGTAAAATGAAAGGAGAGTATCGGAAAGTGGTTAATTTGTAATTACATGTGACGAAGAAGTAGCTTTTGCGTGAGTTTGTGTAATCGGTTTTTCTTTTCGGTTTGCATTTGCGTCTTTGAGTGCGTTTTTGCCTCGGACAGTAAGGTGGTATCGAGCTGAAATTGATATCACGTACTGAGGTCGGTAGTCGCTTGGCGGTGTCAGAGTTTGAAAATTGTAAGTGAAGGCATCGAGGAGTTACGGACGTTTATGCAGCATGATTTGAAACACGAAGAGCAGAGACGCGCCGCGCCGGGCCGCGCCGCCTGGCCCAGTGAGCGTAGTTTGCTTTGATATAGGACCGTGTGGCGACGTAAAAAAATACTAGTTTCCACAGTAAAATGAAAGGAGAGTATCGGAAAGTGGTTAATTTGTAATTACATGTGACGAAGAAGTAGCTTTTGCGTGAGTTTGTGTAATCGGTTTTTCTTTTCGGTTTGCATTTGCGTCTTTGAGTGCGTTTTTGCCTCGGACAGTAAGGTGGTATCGAGCTGAAATTGATATCACGTACTGAGGTCGGTAGTCGCTTGGCGGTGTCAGAGTTTGAAAATTGTAAGTGAAGGCATCGAGGAGTTACGGACGTTTATGCAGCATGATTTGAAACACGAAGAGCAGAGACGCGCCGCGCCGGGCCGCGCCGCCTGGCCCAGTGAGCGTAGTTTGCTTTGATATAGGACCGTGTGGCGACGTAAAAAAATACTAGTTTCCACAGTAGAATGAAAGGAGAGTATCGGAAAGTGGTTAATTTGTAATTACATGTGACGAAGAAGTAGCTTTTGCGTGAGTTTGTGTAATCGGTTTTTCTTTTCGGTTTGCATTTGCGTCTTTGAGTGCGTTTTTGCCTCGGACAGTAAGGTGGTATCGAGCTGAAATTGATATCACGTACTGAGGTCGGTAGTCGCTTGGCGGTGTCAGAGTTTGAAAATTGTAAGTGAAGGCATCGAGGAGTTACGGACGTTTATGCAGCATGATTTGAAACACGAAGAGCAGAGACGCGCCGCGCCGGGCCGCGCCGCCTGGCCCAGTGAGCGTAGTTTGCTTTGATATAGGACCGTGTGGCGACGTAAAAAAATACTAGTTTCCACAGTAGAATGAAAGGAGAGTATCGGAAAGTGGTTAATTTGTAATTACATGTGACGAAGAAGTAGCTTTTGCGTGAGTTTGTGTAATCGGTTTTTCTTTTCGGTTTGCATTTGCGTCTTTGAGTGCGTTTTTGCCTCGGACAGTAAGGTGGTATCGAGCTGAAATTGATATCACGTACTGAGGTCGGTAGTCGCTTGGCGGTGTCAGAGTTTGAAAATTGTAAGTGAAGGCATCGAGGAGTTACGGACGTTTATGCAGCATGATTTGAAACACGAAGAGCAGAGACGCGCCGCGCCGGGCCGCGCCGCCTGGCCCAGTGAGCGTAGTTTGCTTTGATATAGGACCGTGTGGCGACGTAAAAAAATACTAGTTTCCACAGTAAAATGAAAGGAGAGTATCGGAAAGTGGTTAATTTGTAATTACATGTGACGAAGAAGTAGCTTTTGCGTGAGTTTGTGTAATCGGTTTTTCTTTTCGGTTTGCATTTGCGTCTTTGAGTGCGTTTTTGCCTCGGACAGTAAGGTGGTATCGAGCTGAAATTGATATCACGTACTGAGGTCGGTAGTCGCTTGGCGGTGTCAGAGTTTGAAAATTGTAAGTGAAGGCATCGAGGAGTTACGGACGTTTATGCAGCATGATTTGAAACACGAAGAGCAGAGACGCGCCGCGCCGGGCCGCGCCGCCTGGCCCAGTGAGCGTAGTTTGCTTTGATATAGGACCGTGTGGCGACGTAAAAAAATACTAGTTTCCACAGTAGAATGAAAGGAGAGTATCGGAAAGTGGTTAATTTGTAATTACATGTGACGAAGAAGTAGCTTTTGCGTGAGTTTGTGTAATCGGTTTTTCTTTTCTGTTTGCATTTGCGTCTTTGAGTGCGTTTTTGCCTCGGACAGTAAGGTGGTATCGAGCTGAAATTGATATCACGTACTGAGGTCGGTAGTCGCTTGGCGGTGTCAGAGTTTGAAAATTGTAAGTGAAGGCATCGAGGAGTTACGGACGTTTATGCAGCATGATTTGAAACACGAAGAGCAGAGACGCGCCGCGCCGGGCCGCGCCGCCTGGCCCAGTGAGCGTAGTTTGCTTTGATATAGGACCGTGTGGCGACGTAAAAAAATACTAGTTTCCACAGTAGAATGAAAGGAGAGTATCGGAAAGTGGTTAATTTGTAATTACATGTGACGAAGAAGTAGCTTTTGCGTGAGTTTGTGTAATCGGTTTTTCTTTTCGGTTTGCATTTGCGTCTTTGAGTGCGTTTTTGCCTCGGACAGTAAGGTGGTATCGAGCTGAAATTGATATCACGTACTGAGGTCGGTAGTCGCTTGGCGGTGTCAGAGTTTGAAAATTGTAAGTGAAGGCATCGAGGAGTTACGGACGTTTATGCAGCATGATTTGAAACACGAAGAGCAGAGACGCGCCGCGCCGGGCCGCGCCGCCTGGCCCAGTGAGCGTAGTTTGCTTTGATATAGGACCGTGTGGCGACGTAAAAAAATACTAGTTTCCACAGTAGAATGAAAGGAGAGTATCGGAAAGTGGTTAATTTGTAATTACATGTGACGAAGAAGTAGCTTTTGCGTGAGTTTGTGTAATCGGTTTTTCTTTTCGGTTTGCATTTGCGTCTTTGAGTGCGTTTTTGCCTCGGACAGTAAGGTGGTATCGAGCTGAAATTGATATCACGTACTGAGGTCGGTAGTCGCTTGGCGGTGTCAGAGTTTGAAAATTGTAAGTGAAGGCATCGAGGAGTTACGGACGTTTATGCAGCATGATTTGAAACACGAAGAGCAGAGACGCGCCGCGCCGGGCCGCGCCGCCTGGCCCAGTGAGCGTAGTTTGCTTTGATATAGGACCGTGTGGCGACGTAAAAAAATACTAGTTTCCACAGTAGAATGAAAGGAGAGTATCGGAAAGTGGTTAATTTGTAATTACATGTGACGAAGAAGTAGCTTTTGCGTGAGTTTGTGTAATCGGTTTTTCTTTTCGGTTTGCATTTGCGTCTTTGAGTGCGTTTTTGCCTCGGACAGTAAGGTGGTATCGAGCTGAAATTGATATCACGTACTGAGGTCGGTAGTCGCTTGGCGGTGTCAGAGTTTGAAAATTGTAAGTGAAGGCATCGAGGAGTTACGGACGTTTATGCAGCATGATTTGAAACACGAAGAGCAGAGACGCGCCGCGCCGGGCCGCGCCGCCTGGCCCAGTGAGCGTAGTTTGCTTTGATATAGGACCGTGTGGCGACGTAAAAAAATACTAGTTTCCACAGTAGAATGAAAGGAGAGTATCGGAAAGTGGTTAATTTGTAATTACATGTGACGAAGAAGTAGCTTTTGCGTGAGTTTGTGTAATCGGTTTTTCTTTTCGGTTTGCATTTGCGTCTTTGAGTGCGTTTTTGCCTCGGACAGTAAGGTGGTATCGAGCTGAAATTGATATCACGTACTGAGGTCGGTAGTCGCTTGGCGGTGTCAGAGTTTGAAAATTGTAAGTGAAGGCATCGAGGAGTTACGGACGTTTATGCAGCATGATTTGAAACACGAAGAGCAGAGACGCGCCGCGCCGGGCCGCGCCGCCTGGCCCAGTGAGCGTAGTTTGCTTTGATATAGGACCGTGTGGCGACGTAAAAAAATACTAGTTTCCACAGTAAAATGAAAGGAGAGTATCGGAAAGTGGTTAATTTGTAATTACATGTGACGAAGAAGTAGCTTTTGCGTGAGTTTGTGTAATCGGTTTTTCTTTTCGGTTTGCATTTGCGTCTTTGAGTGCGTTTTTGCCTCGGACAGTAAGGTGGTATCGAGCTGAAATTGATATCACGTACTGAGGTCGGTAGTCGCTTGGCGGTGTCAGAGTTTGAAAATTGTAAGTGAAGGCATCGAGGAGTTACGGACGTTTATGCAGCATGATTTGAAACACGAAGAGCAGAGACGCGCCGCGCCGGGCCGCGCCGCCTGGCCCAGTGAGCGTAGTTTGCTTTGATATAGGACCGTGTGGCGACGTAAAAAAATACTAGTTTCCACAGTAGAATGAAAGGAGAGTATCGGAAAGTGGTTAATTTGTAATTACATGTGACGAAGAAGTAGCTTTTGCGTGAGTTTGTGTAATCGGTTTTTCTTTTCGGTTTGCATTTGCGTCTTTGAGTGCGTTTTTGCCTCGGACAGTAAGGTGGTATCGAGCTGAAATTGATATCACGTACTGAGGTCGGTAGTCGCTTGGCGGTGTCAGAGTTTGAAAATTGTAAGTGAAGGCATCGAGGAGTTACGGACGTTTATGCAGCATGATTTGAAACACGAAGAGCAGAGACGCGCCGCGCCGGGCCGCGCCGCCTGGCCCAGTGAGCGTAGTTTGCTTTGATATAGGACCGTGTGGCGACGTAAAAAAATACTAGTTTCCACAGTAGAATGAAAGGAGAGTATCGGAAAGTGGTTAATTTGTAATTACATGTGACGAAGAAGTAGCTTTTGCGTGAGTTTGTGTAATCGGTTTTTCTTTTCGGTTTGCATTTGCGTCTTTGAGTGCGTTTTTGCCTCGGACAGTAAGGTGGTATCGAGCTGAAATTGATATCACGTACTGAGGTCGGTAGTCGCTTGGCGGTGTCAGAGTTTGAAAATTGTAAGTGAAGGCATCGAGGAGTTACGGACGTTTATGCAGCATGATTTGAAACACGAAGAGCAGAGACGCGCCGCGCCGGGCCGCGCCGCCTGGCCCAGTGAGCGTAGTTTGCTTTGATATAGGACCGTGTGGCGACGTAAAAAAATACTAGTTTCCACAGTAAAATGAAAGGAGAGTATCGGAAAGTGGTTAATTTGTAATTACATGTGACGAAGAAGTAGCTTTTGCGTGAGTTTGTGTAATCGGTTTTTCTTTTCGGTTTGCATTTGCGTCTTTGAGTGCGTTTTTGCCTCGGACAGTAAGGTGGTATCGAGCTGAAATTGATATCACGTACTGAGGTCGGTAGTCGCTTGGCGGTGTCAGAGTTTGAAAATTGTAAGTGAAGGCATCGAGGAGTTACGGACGTTTATGCAGCATGATTTGAAACACGAAGAGCAGAGACGCGCCGCGCCGGGCCGCGCCGCCTGGCCCAGTGAGCGTAGTTTGCTTTGATATAGGACCGTGTGGCGACGTAAAAAAATACTAGTTTCCACAGTAAAATGAAAGGAGAGTATCGGAAAGTGGTTAATTTGTAATTACATGTGACGAAGAAGTAGCTTTTGCGTGAGTTTGTGTAATCGGTTTTTCTTTTCGGTTTGCATTTGCGTCTTTGAGTGCGTTTTTGCCTCGGACAGTAAGGTGGTATCGAGCTGAAATTGATATCACGTACTGAGGTCGGTAGTCGCTTGGCGGTGTCAGAGTTTGAAAATTGTAAGTGAAGGCATCGAGGAGTTACGGACGTTTATGCAGCATGATTTGAAACACGAAGAGCAGAGACGCGCCGCGCCGGGCCGCGCCGCCTGGCCCAGTGAGCGTAGTTTGCTTTGATATAGGACCGTGTGGCGACGTAAAAAAATACTAGTTTCCACAGTAAAATGAAAGGAGAGTATCGGAAAGTGGTTAATTTGTAATTACATGTGACGAAGAAGTAGCTTTTGCGTGAGTTTGTGTAATCGGTTTTTCTTTTCGGTTTGCATTTGCGTCTTTGAGTGCGTTTTTGCCTCGGACAGTAAGGTGGTATCGAGCTGAAATTGATATCACGTACTGAGGTCGGTAGTCGCTTGGCGGTGTCAGAGTTTGAAAATTGTAAGTGAAGGCATCGAGGAGTTACGGACGTTTATGCAGCATGATTTGAAACACGAAGAGCAGAGACGCGCCGCGCCGGGCCGCGCCGCCTGGCCCAGTGAGCGTAGTTTGCTTTCATATAGGACCGTGTGGCGACGTAAAAAAATACTAGTTTCCACAGTAAAATGAAAGGAGAGTATCGGAAAGTGGTTAATTTGTAATTACATGTGACGAAGAAGTAGCTTTTGCGTGAGTTTGTGTAATCGGTTTTTCTTTTCGGTTTGCATTTGCGTCTTTGAGTGCGTTTTTGCCTCGGACAGTAAGGTGGTATCGAGCTGAAATTGATATCACGTACTGAGGTCGGTAGTCGCTTGGCGGTGTCAGAGTTTGAAAATTGTAAGTGAAGGCATCGAGGAGTTACGGACGTTTATGCAGCATGATTTGAAACACGAAGAGCAGAGACGCGCCGCGCCGGGCCGCGCCGCCTGGCCCAGTGAGCGTAGTTTGCTTTGATATAGGACCGTGTGGCGACGTAAAAAAATACTAGTTTCCACAGTAAAATGAAAGGAGAGTATCGGAAAGTGGTTAATTTGTAATTACATGTGACGAAGAAGTAGCTTTTGCGTGAGTTTGTGTAATCGGTTTTTCTTTTCGGTTTGCATTTGCGTCTTTGAGTGCGTTTTTGCCTCGGACAGTAAGGTGGTATCGAGCTGAAATTGATATCACGTACTGAGGTCGGTAGTCGCTTGGCGGTGTCAGAGTTTGAAAATTGTAAGTGAAGGCATCGAGGAGTTACGGACGTTTATGCAGCATGATTTGAAACACGAAGAGCAGAGACGCGCCGCGCCGGGCCGCGCCGCCTGGCCCAGTGAGCGTAGTTTGCTTTGATATAGGACCGTGTGGCGACGTAAAAAAATACTAGTTTCCACAGTAAAATGAAAGGAGAGTATCGGAAAGTGGTTAATTTGTAATTACATGTGACGAAGAAGTAGCTTTTGCGTGAGTTTGTGTAATCGGTTTTTCTTTTCGGTTTGCATTTGCGTCTTTGAGTGCGTTTTTGCCTCGGACAGTAAGGTGGTATCGAGCTGAAATTGATATCACGTACTGAGGTCGGTAGTCGCTTGGCGGTGTCAGAGTTTGAAAATTGTAAGTGAAGGCATCGAGGAGTTACGGACGTTTATGCAGCATGATTTGAAACACGAAGAGCAGAGACGCGCCGCGCCGGGCCGCGCCGCCTGGCCCAGTGAGCGTAGTTTGCTTTGATATAGGACCGTGTGGCGACGTAAAAAAATACTAGTTTCCACAGTAAAATGAAAGGAGAGTATCGGAAAGTGGTTAATTTGTAATTACATGTGACGAAGAAGTAGCTTTTGCGTGAGTTTGTGTAATCGGTTTTTCTTTTCGGTTTGCATTTGCGTCTTTGAGTGCGTTTTTGCCTCGGACAGTAAGGTGGTATCGAGCTGAAATTGATATCACGTACTGAGGTCGGTAGTCGCTTGGCGGTGTCAGAGTTTGAAAATTGTAAGTGAAGGCATCGAGGAGTTACGGACGTTTATGCAGCATGATTTGAAACACGAAGAGCAGAGACGCGCCGCGCCGGGCCGCGCCGCCTGGCCCAGTGAGCGTAGTTTGCTTTGATATAGGACCGTGTGGCGACGTAAAAAAATACTAGTTTCCACAGTAAAATGAAAGGAGAGTATCGGAAAGTGGTTAATTTGTAATTACATGTGACGAAGAAGTAGCTTTTGCGTGAGTTTGTGTAATCGGTTTTTCTTTTCGGTTTGCATTTGCGTCTTTGAGTGCGTTTTTGCCTCGGACAGTAAGGTGGTATCGAGCTGAAATTGATATCACGTACTGAGGTCGGTAGTCGCTTGGCGGTGTCAGAGTTTGAAAATTGTAAGTGAAGGCATCGAGGAGTTACGGACGTTTATGCAGCATGATTTGAAACACGAAGAGCAGAGACGCGCCGCGCCGGGCCGCGCCGCCTGGCCCAGTGAGCGTAGTTTGCTTTGATATAGGACCGTGTGGCGACGTAAAAAAATACTAGTTTCCACAGTAAAATGAAAGGAGAGTATCGGAAAGTGGTTAATTTGTAATTACATGTGACGAAGAAGTAGCTTTTGCGTGAGTTTGTGTAATCGGTTTTTCTTTTCGGTTTGCATTTGCGTCTTTGAGTGCGTTTTTGCCTCGGACAGTAAGGTGGTATCGAGCTGAAATTGATATCACGTACTGAGGTCGGTAGTCGCTTGGCGGTGTCAGAGTTTGAAAATTGTAAGTGAAGGCATCGAGGAGTTACGGACGTTTATGCAGCATGATTTGAAACACGAAGAGCAGAGACGCGCCGCGCCGGGCCGCGCCGCCTGGCCCAGTGAGCGTAGTTTGCTTTCATATAGGACCGTGTGGCGACGTAAAAAAATACTAGTTTCCACAGTAAAATGAAAGGAGAGTATCGGAAAGTGGTTAATTTGTAATTACATGTGACGAAGAAGTAGCTTTTGCGTGAGTTTGTGTAATCGGTTTTTCTTTTCGGTTTGCATTTGCGTCTTTGAGTGCGTTTTTGCCTCGGACAGTAAGGTGGTATCGAGCTGAAATTGATATCACGTACTGAGGTCGGTAGTCGCTTGGCGGTGTCAGAGTTTGAAAATTGTAAGTGAAGGCATCGAGGAGTTACGGACGTTTATGCAGCATGATTTGAAACACGAAGAGCAGAGACGCGCCGCGCCGGGCCGCGCCGCCTGGCCCAGTGAGCGTAGTTTGCTTTGATATAGGACCGTGTGGCGACGTAAAAAAATACTAGTTTCCACAGTAAAATGAAAGGAGAGTATCGGAAAGTGGTTAATTTGTAATTACATGTGACGAAGAAGTAGCTTTTGCGTGAGTTTGTGTAATCGGTTTTTCTTTTCGGTTTGCATTTGCGTCTTTGAGTGCGTTTTTGCCTCGGACAGTAAGGTGGTATCGAGCTGAAATTGATATCACGTACTGAGGTCGGTAGTCGCTTGGCGGTGTCAGAGTTTGAAAATTGTAAGTGAAGGCATCGAGGAGTTACGGACGTTTATGCAGCATGATTTGAAACACGAAGAGCAGAGACGCGCCGCGCCGGGCCGCGCCGCCTGGCCCAGTGAGCGTAGTTTGCTTTGATATAGGACCGTGTGGCGACGTAAAAAAATACTAGTTTCCACAGTAAAATGAAAGGAGAGTATCGGAAAGTGGTTAATTTGTAATTACATGTGACGAAGAAGTAGCTTTTGCGTGAGTTTGTGTAATCGGTTTTTCTTTTCGGTTTGCATTTGCGTCTTTGAGTGCGTTTTTGCCTCGGACAGTAAGGTGGTATCGAGCTGAAATTGATATCACGTACTGAGGTCGGTAGTCGCTTGGCGGTGTCAGAGTTTGAAAATTGTAAGTGAAGGCATCGAGGAGTGACGGACGTTTATGCAGCATGATTTGAAACACGAAGAGCAGAGACGCGCCGCGCCGGGCCGCGCCGCCTGGCCCAGTGAGCGTAGTTTGCTTTGATATAGGACCGTGTGGCGACGTAAAAAAATACTAGTTTCCACAGTAAAATGAAAGGAGAGTATCGGAAAGTGGTTAATTTGTAATTACATGTGACGAAGAAGTAGCTTTTGCGTGAGTTTGTGTAATCGGTTTTTCTATTCGGTTTGCATTTGCGTCTTTGAGTGCGTTTTTGCCTCGGACAGTAAGGTGATATCGATCTGAAATTGATATCACGTACTGAGGTCGGTAGTCGCTTGGCGGTGTCAGAGTTTGAAAATTGTAAGTGAAGGCATCGAGGAGTTACGGACGTTTATGCAGCATGATTTGAAACACGAAGAGCAGAGACGCGCCGCGCCGGGCCGCGCCGCCTGGCCCAGTGAGCGTAGTTTGCTTTGATATAGGACCGTGTGGCGACGTAAAAAAATACTAGTTTCCACAGTAGAATGAAAGGAGAGTATCGGAAAGTGGTTAATTTGTAATTACATGTGACGAAGAAGTAGCTTTTGCGTGAGTTTGTGTAATCGGTTTTTCTTTTCGGTTTGCATTTGCGTCTTTGAGTGCGTTTTTGCCTCGGACAGTAAGGTGGTATCGAGCTGAAATTGATATCACGTACTGAGGTCGGTAGTCGCTTGGCGGTGTCAGAGTTTGAAAATTGTAAGTGAAGGCATCGAGGAGTTACGGACGTTTATGCAGCATGATTTGAAACACGAAGAGCAGAGACGCGCCGCGCCGGGCCGCGCCGCCTGGCCCAGTGAGCGTAGTTTGCTTTGATATAGGACCGTGTGGCGACGTAAAAAAATACTAGTTTCCACAGTAAAATGAAAGGAGAGTATCGGAAAGTGGTTAATTTGTAATTACATGTGACGAAGAAGTAGCTTTTGCGTGAGTTTGTGTAATCGGTTTTTCTTTTCGGTTTGCATTTGCGTCTTTGAGTGCGTTTTTGCCTCGGACAGTAAGGTGGTATCGAGCTGAAATTGATATCACGTACTGAGGTCGGTAGTCGCTTGGCGGTGTCAGAGTTTGAAAATTGTAAGTGAAGGCATCGAGGAGTTACGGACGTTTATGCAGCATGATTTGAAACACGAAGAGCAGAGACGCGCCGCGCCGGGCCGCGCCGCCTGGCCCAGTGAGCGTAGTTTGCTTTGATATAGGACCGTGTGGCGACGTAAAAAAATACTAGTTTCCACAGTAAAATGAAAGGAGAGTATCGGAAAGTGGTTAATTTGTAATTACATGTGACGAAGAAGTAGCTTTTGCGTGAGTTTGTGTAATCGGTTTTTCTTTTCGGTTTGCATTTGCGTCTTTGAGTGCGTTTTTGCCTCGGACAGTAAGGTGGTATCGAGCTGAAATTGATATCACGTACTGAGGTCGGTAGTCGCTTGGCGGTGTCAGAGTTTGAAAATTGTAAGTGAAGGCATCGAGGAGTTACGGACGTTTATGCAGCATGATTTGAAACACGAAGAGCAGAGACGCGCCGCGCCGGGCCGCGCCGCCTGGCCCAGTGAGCGTAGTTTGCTTTGATATAGGACCGTGTGGCGACGTAAAAAAATACTAGTTTCCACAGTAAAATGAAAGGAGAGTATCGGAAAGTGGTTAATTTGTAATTACATGTGACGAAGAAGTAGCTTTTGCGTGAGTTTGTGTAATCGGTTTTTCTTTTCGGTTTGCATTTGCGTCTTTGAGTGCGTTTTTGCCTCGGACAGTAAGGTGGTATCGAGCTGAAATTGATATCACGTACTGAGGTCGGTAGTCGCTTGGCGGTGTCAGAGTTTGAAAATTGTAAGTGAAGGCATCGAGGAGTTACGGACGTTTATGCAGCATGATTTGAAACACGAAGAGCAGAGACGCGCCGCACCGGGCCGCGCCGCCTGGCCCAGTGAGCGTAGTTTGCTTTGATATAGGACCGTGTGGCGACGTAAAAAAATACTAGTTTCCACAGTAAAATGAAAGGAGAGTATCGGAAAGTGGTTAATTTGTAATTACATGTGACGAAGAAGTAGCTTTTGCGTGAGTTTGTGTAATCGGTTTTTCTTTTCGGTTTGCATTTGCGTCTTTGAGTGCGTTTTTGCCTCGGACAGTAAGGTGGTATCGAGCTGAAATTGATATCACGTACTGAGGTCGGTAGTCGCTTGGCGGTGTCAGAGTTTGAAAATTGTAAGTGAAGGCATCGAGGAGTTACGGACGTTTATGCAGCATGATTTGAAACACGAAGAGCAGAGACGCGCCGCGCCGGGCCGCGCCGCCTGGCCCAGTGAGCGTAGTTTGCTTTGATAGAGGACCGTGTGGCGACGTAAAAAAATACTAGTTTCCACAGTAAAATGAAAGGAGAGTATCGGAAAGTGGTTAATTTGTAATTACATGTGACGAAGAAGTAGCTTTTGCGTGAGTTTGTGTAATCGGTTTTTCTTTTCGGTTTGCATTTGCGTCTTTGAGTGCGTTTTTGCCTCGGACAGTAAGGTGGTATCGAGCTGAAATTGATATCACGTACTGAGGTCGGTAGTCGCTTGGCGGTGTCAGAGTTTGAAAATTGTAAGTGAAGGCATCGAGGAGTTACGGACGTTTATGCAGCATGATTTGAAACACGAAGAGCAGAGACGCGCCGCGCCGGGCCGCGCCGCCTGGCCCAGTGAGCGTAGTTTGCTTTGATATAGGACCGTGTGGCGACGTAAAAAAATACTAGTTTCCACAGTAAAATGAAAGGAGAGTATCGGAAAGTGGTTAATTTGTAATTACATGTGACGAAGAAGTAGCTTTTGCGTGAGTTTGTGTAATCGGTTTTTCTTTTCGGTTTGCATTTGCGTCTTTGAGTGCGTTTTTGCCTCGGACAGTAAGGTGGTATCGAGCTGAAATTGATATCACGTACTGAGGTCGGTAGTCGCTTGGCGGTGTCAGAGTTTGAAAATTGTAAGTGAAGGCATCGAGGAGTTACGGACGTTTATGCAGCATGATTTGAAACACGAAGAGCAGAGACGCGCCGCGCCGGGCCGCGCCGCCTGGCCCAGTGAGCGTAGTTTGCTTTGATATAGGACCGTGTGGCGACGTAAAAAAATACTAGTTTCCACAGTAAAATGAAAGGAGAGTATCGGAAAGTGGTTAATTTGTAATTACATGTGACGAAGAAGTAGCTTTTGCGTGAGTTTGTGTAATCGGTTTTTCTTTTCGGTTTGCATTTGCGTCTTTGAGTGCGTTTTTGCCTCGGACAGTAAGGTGGTATCGAGCTGAAATTGATATCACGTACTGAGGTCGGTAGTCGCTTGGCGGTGTCAGAGTTTGAAAATTGTAAGTGAAGGCATCGAGGAGTTACGGACGTTTATGCAGCATGATTTGAAACACGAAGAGCAGAGACGCGCCGCGCCGGGCCGCGCCGCCTGGCCCAGTGAGCGTAGTTTGCTTTGATATAGGACCGTGTGGCGACGTAAAAAAATACTAGTTTCCACAGTAAAATGAAAGGAGAGTATCGGAAAGTGGTTAATTTGTAATTACATGTGACGAAGAAGTAGCTTTTGCGTGAGTTTGTGTAATCGGTTTTTCTTTTCGGTTTGCATTTGCGTCTTTGAGTGCGTTTTTGCCTCGGACAGTAAGGTGGTATCGAGCTGAAATTGATATCACGTACTGAGGTCGGTAGTCGCTTGGCGGTGTCAGAGTTTGAAAATTGTAAGTGAAGGCATCGAGGAGTTACGGACGTTTATGCAGCATGATTTGAAACACGAAGAGCAGAGACGCGCCGCGCCGGGCCGCGCCGCCTGGCCCAGTGAGCGTAGTTTGCTTTGATATAGGACCGTGTGGCGACGTAAAAAAATACTAGTTTCCACAGTAAAATGAAAGGAGAGTATCGGAAAGTGGTTAATTTGTAATTACATGTGACGAAGAAGTAGCTTTTGCGTGAGTTTGTGTAATCGGTTTTTCTTTTCGGTTTGCATTTGCGTCTTTGAGTGCGTTTTTGCCTCGGACAGTAAGGTGGTATCGAGCTGAAATTGATATCACGTACTGAGGTCGGTAGTCGCTTGGCGGTGTCAGAGTTTGAAAATTGTAAGTGAAGGCATCGAGGAGTTACGGACGTTTATGCAGCATGATTTGAAACACGAAGAGCAGAGACGCGCCGCGCCGGGCCGCGCCGCCTGGCCCAGTGAGCGTAGTTTGCTTTGATATAGGACCGTGTGGCGACGTAAAAAAATACTAGTTTCCACAGTAAAATGAAAGGAGAGTATCGGAAAGTGGTTAATTTGTAATTACATGTGACGAAGAAGTAGCTTTTGCGTGAGTTTGTGTAATCGGTTTTTCTTTTCGGTTTGCATTTGCGTCTTTGAGTGCGTTTTTGCCTCGGACAGTAAGGTGGTATCGAGCTGAAATTGATATCACGTACTGAGGTCGGTAGTCGCTTGGCGGTGTCAGAGTTTGAAAATTGTAAGTGAAGGCATCGAGGAGTTACGGACGTTTATGCAGCATGATTTGAAACACGAAGAGCAGAGACGCGCCGCGCCGGGCCGCGCCGCCTGGCCCAGTGAGCGTAGTTTGCTTTGATATAGGACCGTGTGGCGACGTAAAAAAATACTAGTTTCCACAGTAAAATGAAAGGAGAGTATCGGAAAGTGGTTAATTTGTAATTACATGTGACGAAGAAGTAGCTTTTGCGTGAGTTTGTGTAATCGGTTTTTCTTTTCGGTTTGCATTTGCGTCTTTGAGTGCGTTTTTGCCTCGGACAGTAAGGTGGTATCGAGCTGAAATTGATATCACGTACTGAGGTCGGTAGTCGCTTGGCGGTGTCAGAGTTTGAAAATTGTAAGTGAAGGCATCGAGGAGTTACGGACGTTTATGCAGCATGATTTGAAACACGAAGAGCAGAGACGCGCCGCGCCGGGCCGCGCCGCCTGGCCCAGTGAGCGTAGTTTGCTTTGATATAGGACCGTGTGGCGACGTAAAAAAATACTAGTTTCCACAGTAAAATGAAAGGAGAGTATCGGAAAGTGGTTAATTTGTAATTACATGTGACGAAGAAGTAGCTTTTGCGTGAGTTTGTGTAATCGGTTTTTCTTTTCGGTTTGCATTTGCGTCTTTGAGTGCGTTTTTGCCTCGGACAGTAAGGTGGTATCGAGCTGAAATTGATATCACGTACTGAGGTCGGTAGTCGCTTGGCGGTGTCAGAGTTTGAAAATTGTAAGTGAAGGCATCGAGGAGTGACGGACGTTTATGCAGCATGATTTGAAACACGAAGAGCAGAGACGCGCCGCGCCGGGCCGCGCCGCCTGGCCCAGTGAGCGTAGTTTGCTTTGATATAGGACCGTGTGGCGACGTAAAAAAATACTAGTTTCCACAGTAAAATGAAAGGAGAGTATCGGAAAGTGGTTAATTTGTAATTACATGTGACGAAGAAGTAGCTTTTGCGTGAGTTTGTGTAATCGGTTTTTCTATTCGGTTTGCATTTGCGTCTTTGAGTGCGTTTTTGCCTCGGACAGTAAGGTGATATCGATCTGAAATTGATATCACGTACTGAGGTCGGTAGTCGCTTGGCGGTGTCAGAGTTTGAAAATTGTAAGTGAAGGCATCGAGGAGTTACGGACGTTTATGCAGCATGATTTGAAACACGAAGAGCAGAGACGCGCCGCGCCGGGCCGCGCCGCCTGGCCCAGTGAGCGTAGTTTGCTTTGATATAGGACCGTGTGGCGACGTAAAAAAATACTAGTTTCCACAGTAGAATGAAAGGAGAGTATCGGAAAGTGGTTAATTTGTAATTACATGTGACGAAGAAGTAGCTTTTGCGTGAGTTTGTGTAATCGGTTTTTCTTTTCGGTTTGCATTTGCGTCTTTGAGTGCGTTTTTGCCTCGGACAGTAAGGTGGTATCGAGCTGAAATTGATATCACGTACTGAGGTCGGTAGTCGCTTGGCGGTGTCAGAGTTTGAAAATTGTAAGTGAAGGCATCGAGGAGTTACGGACGTTTATGCAGCATGATTTGAAACACGAAGAGCAGAGACGCGCCGCGCCGGGCCGCGCCGCCTGGCCCAGTGAGCGTAGTTTGCTTTGATATAGGACCGTGTGGCGACGTAAAAAAATACTAGTTTCCACAGTAAAATGAAAGGAGAGTATCGGAAAGTGGTTAATTTGTAATTACATGTGACGAAGAAGTAGCTTTTGCGTGAGTTTGTGTAATCGGTTTTTCTTTTCGGTTTGCATTTGCGTCTTTGAGTGCGTTTTTGCCTCGGACAGTAAGGTGGTATCGAGCTGAAATTGATATCACGTACTGAGGTCGGTAGTCGCTTGGCGGTGTCAGAGTTTGAAAATTGTAAGTGAAGGCATCGAGGAGTTACGGACGTTTATGCAGCATGATTTGAAACACGAAGAGCAGAGACGCGCCGCGCCGGGCCGCGCCGCCTGGCCCAGTGAGCGTAGTTTGCTTTGATATAGGACCGTGTGGCGACGTAAAAAAATACTAGTTTCCACAGTAAAATGAAAGGAGAGTATCGGAAAGTGGTTAATTTGTAATTACATGTGACGAAGAAGTAGCTTTTGCGTGAGTTTGTGTAATCGGTTTTTCTTTTCGGTTTGCATTTGCGTCTTTGAGTGCGTTTTTGCCTCGGACAGTAAGGTGGTATCGAGCTGAAATTGATATCACGTACTGAGGTCGGTAGTCGCTTGGCGGTGTCAGAGTTTGAAAATTGTAAGTGAAGGCATCGAGGAGTTACGGACGTTTATGCAGCATGATTTGAAACACGAAGAGCAGAGACGCGCCGCGCCGGGCCGCGCCGCCTGGCCCAGTGAGCGTAGTTTGCTTTGATATAGGACCGTGTGGCGACGTAAAAAAATACTAGTTTCCACAGTAAAATGAAAGGAGAGTATCGGAAAGTGGTTAATTTGTAATTACATGTGACGAAGAAGTAGCTTTTGCGTGAGTTTGTGTAATCGGTTTTTCTTTTCGGTTTGCATTTGCGTCTTTGAGTGCGTTTTTGCCTCGGACAGTAAGGTGGTATCGAGCTGAAATTGATATCACGTACTGAGGTCGGTAGTCGCTTGGCGGTGTCAGAGTTTGAAAATTGTAAGTGAAGGCATCGAGGAGTTACGGACGTTTATGCAGCATGATTTGAAACACGAAGAGCAGAGACGCGCCGCGCCGGGCCGCGCCGCCTGGCCCAGTGAGCGTAGTTTGCTTTGATATAGGACCGTGTGGCGACGTAAAAAAATACTAGTTTCCACAGTAAAATGAAAGGAGAGTATCGGAAAGTGGTTAATTTGTAATTACATGTGACGAAGAAGTAGCTTTTGCGTGAGTTTGTGTAATCGGTTTTTCTTTTCGGTTTGCATTTGCGTCTTTGAGTGCGTTTTTGCCTCGGACAGTAAGGTGGTATCGAGCTGAAATTGATATCACGTACTGAGGTCGGTAGTCGCTTGGCGGTGTCAGAGTTTGAAAATTGTAAGTGAAGGCATCGAGGAGTTACGGACGTTTATGCAGCATGATTTGAAACACGAAGAGCAGAGACGCGCCGCGCCGGGCCGCGCCGCCTGGCCCAGTGAGCGTAGTTTGCTTTGATATAGGACCGTGTGGCGACGTAAAAAAATACTAGTTTCCACAGTAAAATGAAAGGAGAGTATCGGAAAGTGGTTAATTTGTAATTACATGTGACGAAGAAGTAGCTTTTGCGTGAGTTTGTGTAATCGGTTTTTCTTTTCGGTTTGCATTTGCGTCTTTGAGTGCGTTTTTGCCTCGGACAGTAAGGTGGTATCGAGCTGAAATTGATATCACGTACTGAGGTCGGTAGTCGCTTGGCGGTGTCAGAGTTTGAAAATTGTAAGTGAAGGCATCGAGGAGTTACGGACGTTTATGCAGCATGATTTGAAACACGAAGAGCAGAGACGCGCCGCGCCGGGCCGCGCCGCCTGGCCCAGTGAGCGTAGTTTGCTTTCATATAGGACCGTGTGGCGACGTAAAAAAATACTAGTTTCCACAGTAAAATGAAAGGAGAGTATCGGAAAGTGGTTAATTTGTAATTACATGTGACGAAGAAGTAGCTTTTGCGTGAGTTTGTGTAATCGGTTTTTCTTTTCGGTTTGCATTTGCGTCTTTGAGTGCGTTTTTGCCTCGGACAGTAAGGTGGTATCGAGCTGAAATTGATATCACGTACTGAGGTCGGTAGTCGCTTGGCGGTGTCAGAGTTTGAAAATTGTAAGTGAAGGCATCGAGGAGTTACGGACGTTTATGCAGCATGATTTGAAACACGAAGAGCAGAGACGCGCCGCGCCGGGCCGCGCCGCCTGGCCCAGTGAGCGTAGTTTGCTTTGATATAGGACCGTGTGGCGACGTAAAAAAATACTAGTTTCCACAGTAAAATGAAAGGAGAGTATCGGAAAGTGGTTAATTTGTAATTACATGTGACGAAGAAGTAGCTTTTGCGTGAGTTTGTGTAATCGGTTTTTCTTTTCGGTTTGCATTTGCGTCTTTGAGTGCGTTTTTGCCTCGGACAGTAAGGTGGTATCGAGCTGAAATTGATATCACGTACTGAGGTCGGTAGTCGCTTGGCGGTGTCAGAGTTTGAAAATTGTAAGTGAAGGCATCGAGGAGTTACGGACGTTTATGCAGCATGATTTGAAACACGAAGAGCAGAGACGCGCCGCGCCGGGCCGCGCCGCCTGGCCCAGTGAGCGTAGTTTGCTTTGATATAGGACCGTGTGGCGACGTAAAAAAATACTAGTTTCCACAGTAAAATGAAAGGAGAGTATCGGAAAGTGGTTAATTTGTAATTACATGTGACGAAGAAGTAGCTTTTGCGTGAGTTTGTGTAATCGGTTTTTCTTTTCGGTTTGCATTTGCGTCTTTGAGTGCGTTTTTGCCTCGGACAGTAAGGTGGTATCGAGCTGAAATTGATATCACGTACTGAGGTCGGTAGTCGCTTGGCGGTGTCAGAGTTTGAAAATTGTAAGTGAAGGCATCGAGGAGTTACGGACGTTTATGCAGCATGATTTGAAACACGAAGAGCAGAGACGCGCCGCGCCGGGCCGCGCCGCCTGGCCCAGTGAGCGTAGTTTGCTTTGATATAGGACCGTGTGGCGACGTAAAAAAATACTAGTTTCCACAGTAAAATGAAAGGAGAGTATCGGAAAGTGGTTAATTTGTAATTACATGTGACGAAGAAGTAGCTTTTGCGTGAGTTTGTGTAATCGGTTTTTCTTTTCGGTTTGCATTTGCGTCTTTGAGTGCGTTTTTGCCTCGGACAGTAAGGTGGTATCGAGCTGAAATTGATATCACGTACTGAGGTCGGTAGTCGCTTGGCGGTGTCAGAGTTTGAAAATTGTAAGTGAAGGCATCGAGGAGTTACGGACGTTTATGCAGCATGATTTGAAACACGAAGAGCAGAGACGCGCCGCGCCGGGCCGCGCCGCCTGGCCCAGTGAGCGTAGTTTGCTTTGATATAGGACCGTGTGGCGACGTAAAAAAATACTAGTTTCCACAGTAAAATGAAAGGAGAGTATCGGAAAGTGGTTAATTTGTAATTACATGTGACGAAGAAGTAGCTTTTGCGTGAGTTTGTGTAATCGGTTTTTCTTTTCGGTTTGCATTTGCGTCTTTGAGTGCGTTTTTGCCTCGGACAGTAAGGTGGTATCGAGCTGAAATTGATATCACGTACTGAGGTCGGTAGTCGCTTGGCGGTGTCAGAGTTTGAAAATTGTAAGTGAAGGCATCGAGGAGTTACGGACGTTTATGCAGCATGATTTGAAACACGAAGAGCAGAGACGCGCCGCGCCGGGCCGCGCCGCCTGGCCCAGTGAGCGTAGTTTGCTTTGATATAGGACCGTGTGGCGACGTAAAAAAATACTAGTTTCCACAGTAAAATGAAAGGAGAGTATCGGAAAGTGGTTAATTTGTAATTACATGTGACGAAGAAGTAGCTTTTGCGTGAGTTTGTGTAATCGGTTTTTCTTTTCGGTTTGCATTTGCGTCTTTGAGTGCGTTTTTGCCTCGGGCAGTAAGGTGGTATCGAGCTGAAATTGATATCACGTACTGAGGTCGGTAGTCGCTTGGCGGTGTCAGAGTTTGAAAATTGTAAGTGAAGGCATCGAGGAGTTACGGACGTTTATGCAGCATGATTTGAAACACGAAGAGCAGAGACGCGCCGCGCCGGGCCGCGCCGCCTGGCCCAGTGAGCGTAGTTTGCTTTGATATAGGACCGTGTGGCGACGTAAAAAAATACTAGTTTCCACAGTAAAATGAAAGGAGAGTATCGGAAAGTGGTTAATTTGTAATTACATGTGACGAAGAAGTAGCTTTTGCGTGAGTTTGTGTAATCGGTTTTTCTTTTCGGTTTGCATTTGCGTCTTTGAGTGCGTTTTTGCCTCGGACAGTCAGGTGGTATCGAGCTGAAATTGATATCACGTACTGAGGTCGGTAGTCGCTTGGCGGTGTCAGAGTTTGAAAATTGTAAGTGAAGGCATCGAGGAGTTACGGACGTTTATGCAGCATGATTTGAAACACGAAGAGCAGAGACGCGCCGCGCCGGGCCGCGCCGCCTGGCCCAGTGAGCGTAGTTTGCTTTGATATAGGACCGTGTGGCGACGTGAAAAAATACTAGTTTCCACAGTAAAATGAAAGGAGAGTATCGGAAAGTGGTTAATTTGTAATTACATGTGACGAAGAAGTAGCTTTTGCGTGAGTTTGTGTAATCGGTTTTTCTTTTCGGTTTGCATTTGCGTCTTTGAGTGCGTTTTTGCCTCGGACAGTAAGGTGGTATCGAGCTGAAATTGATATCACGTACTGAGGTCGGTAGTCGCTTGGCGGTGTCAGAGTTTGAAAATTGTAAGTGAAGGCATCGAGGAGTTACGGACGTTTATGCAGCATGATTTGAAACACGAAGAGCAGAGACGCGCCGCGCCGGGCCGCGCCGCCTGGCCCAGTGAGCGTAGTTTGCTTTGATATAGGACCGTGTGGCGACGTAAAAAAATACTAGTTTCCACAGTAAAATGAAAGGAGAGTATCGGAAAGTGGTTAATTTGTAATTACATGTGACGAAGAAGTAGCTTTTGCGTGAGTTTGTGTAATCGGTTTTTCTTTTCGGTTTGCATTTGCGTCTTTGAGTGCGTTTTTGCCTCGGACTGTAAGGTGGTATCGAGCTGAAATTGATATCACGTACTGAGGTCGGTAGTCGCTTGGCGGTGTCAGAGTTTGAAAATTGTAAGTGAAGGCATCGAGGAGTTACGGACGTTTATGCAGCATGATTTGAAACACGAAGAGCAGAGACGCGCCGCGCCGGGCCGCGCCGCCTGGCCCAGTGAGCGTAGTTTGCTTTGATATAGGACCGTGTGGCGACGTAAAAAAATACTAGTTTCCACAGTAAAATGAAAGGAGAGTATCGGAAAGTGGTTAATTTGTAATTACATGTGACGAAGAAGTAGCTTTTGCGTGAGTTTGTGTAATCGGTTTTTCTTTTCGGTTTGCATTTGCGTCTTTGAGTGCGTTTTTGCCTCGGACAGTAAGGTGGTATCGAGCTGAAATTGATATCACGTACTGAGGTCGGTAGTCGCTTGGCGGTGTCAGAGTTTGAAAATTGTAAGTGAAGGCATCGAGGAGTTACGGACGTTTATGCAGCATGATTTGAAACACGAAGAGCAGAGACGCGCCGCGCCGGGCCGCGCCGCCTGGCCCAGTGAGCGTAGTTTGCTTTGATATAGGACCGTGTGGCGACGTAAAAAAATACTAGTTTCCACAGTAAAATGAAAGGAGAGTATCGGAAAGTGGTTAATTTGTAATTACATGTGACGAAGAAGTAGCTTTTGCGTGAGTTTGTGTAATCGGTTTTTCTTTTCGGTTTGCATTTGCGTCTTTGAGTGCGTTTTTGCCTCGGACAGTAAGGTGGTATCGAGCTGAAATTGATATCACGTACTGAGGTCGGTAGTCGCTTGGCGGTGTCAGAGTTTGAAAATTGTAAGTGAAGGCATCGAGGAGTTACGGACGTTTATGCAGCATGATTTGAAACACGAAGAGCAGAGACGCGCCGCGCCGGGCCGCGCCGCCTGGCCCAGTGAGCATAGTTTGCTTTGATATAGGACCGTGTGGCGACGTAAAAAAATACTAGTTTCCACAGTAAAATGAAAGGAGAGTATCGGAAAGTGGTTAATTTGTAATTACATGTGACGAAGAAGTAGCTTTTGCGTGAGTTTGTGTAATCGGTTTTTCTTTTCGGTTTGCATTTGCGTCTTTGAGTGCGTTTTTGCCTCGGACAGTAAGGTGGTATCGAGCTGAAATTGATATCACGTACTGAGGTCGGTAGTCGCTTGGCGGTGTCAGAGTTTGAAAATTGTAAGTGAAGGCATCGAGGAGTTACGGACGTTTATGCAGCATGATTTGAAACACGAAGAGCAGAGACGCGCCGCGCCGGGCCGCGCCGCCTGGCCCAGTGAGCGTAGTTTGCTTTGATATAGGACCGTGTGGCGACGTAAAAAAATACTAGTTTCCACAGTAAAATGAAAGGAGAGTATCGGAAAGTGGTTAATTTGTAATTACATGTGACGAAGAAGTAGCTTTTGCGTGAGTTTGTGTAATCGGTTTTTCTTTTCGGTTTGCATTTGCGTCTTTGAGTGCGTTTTTGCCTCGGACAGTAAGGTGGTATCGAGCTGAAATTGATATCACGTACTGAGGTCGGTAGTCGCTTGGCGGTGTCAGAGTTTGAAAATTGTAAGTGAAGGCATCGAGGAGTTACGGACGTTTATGCAGCATGATTTGAAACACGAAGAGCAGAGACGCGCCGCGCCGGGCCGCGCCGCCTGGCCCAGTGAGCGTAGTTTGCTTTGATATAGGACCGTGTGGCGACGTAAAAAAATACTAGTTTCCACAGTAAAATGAAAGGAGAGTATCGGAAAGTGGTTAATTTGTAATTACATGTGACGAAGAAGTAGCTTTTGCGTGAGTTTGTGTAATCGGTTTTTCTTTTCGGTTTGCATTTGCGTCTTTGAGTGCGTTTTTGCCTCGGACAGTAAGGTGGTATCGAGCTGAAATTGATATCACGTACTGAGGTCGGTAGTCGCTTGGCGGTGTCAGAGTTTGAAAATTGTAAGTGAAGGCATCGAGGAGTTACGGACGTTTATGCAGCATGATTTGAAACACGAAGAGCAGAGACGCGCCGCGCCGGGCCGCGCCGCCTGGCCCAGTGAGCGTAGTTTGCTTTGATATAGGACCGTGTGGCGACGTAAAAAAATACTAGTTTCCACAGTAAAATGAAAGGAGAGTATCGGAAAGTGGTTAATTTGTAATTACATGTGACGAAGAAGTAGCTTTTGCGTGAGTTTGTGTAATCGGTTTTTCTTTTCGGTTTGCATTTGCGTCTTTGAGTGCGTTTTTGCCTCGGACAGTAAGGTGGTATCGAGCTGAAATTGATATCACGTACTGAGGTCGGTAGTCGCTTGGCGGTGTCAGAGTTTGAAAATTGTAAGTGAAGGCATCGAGGAGTTACGGACGTTTATGCAGCATGATTTGAAACACGAAGAGCAGAGACGCGCCGCGCCGGGCCGCGCCGCCTGGCCCAGTGAGCGTAGTTTGCTTTGATATAGGACCGTGTGGCGACGTAAAAAAATACTAGTTTCCACAGTAAAATGAAAGGAGAGTATCGGAAAGTGGTTAATTTGTAATTACATGTGACGAAGAAGTAGCTTTTGCGTGAGTTTGTGTAATCGGTTTTTCTTTTCGGTTTGCATTTGCGTCTTTGAGTGCGTTTTTGCCTCGGACAGTAAGGTGGTATCGAGCTGAAATTGATATCACGTACTGAGGTCGGTAGTCGCTTGGCGGTGTCAGAGTTTGAAAATTGTAAGTGAAGGCATCGAGGAGTTACGGACGTTTATGCAGCATGATTTGAAACACGAAGAGCAGAGACGCGCCGCGCCGGGCCGCGCCGCCTGGCCCAGTGAGCGTAGTTTGCTTTGATATAGGACCGTGTGGCGACGTAAAAAAATACTAGTTTCCACAGTAAAATGAAAGGAGAGTATCGGAAAGTGGTTAATTTGTAATTACATGTGACGAAGAAGTAGCTTTTGCGTGAGTTTGTGTAATCGGTTTTTCTTTTCGGTTTGCATTTGCGTCTTTGAGTGCGTTTTTGCCTCGGACAGTAAGGTGGTATCGAGCTGAAATTGATATCACGTACTGAGGTCGGTAGTCGCTTGGCGGTGTCAGAGTTTGAAAATTGTAAGTGAAGGCATCGAGGAGTTACGGACGTTTATGCAGCATGATTTGAAACACGAAGAGCAGAGACGCGCCGCGCCGGGCCGCGCCGCCTGGCCCAGTGAGCGTAGTTTGCTTTGATATAGGACCGTGTGGCGACGTAAAAAAATACTAGTTTCCACAGTAAAATGAAAGGAGAGTATCGGAAAGTGGTTAATTTGTAATTACATGTGACGAAGAAGTAGCTTTTGCGTGAGTTTGTGTAATCGGTTTTTCTTTTCGGTTTGCATTTGCGTCTTTGAGTGCGTTTTTGCCTCGGACAGTAAGGTGGTATCGAGCTGAAATTGATATCACGTACTGAGGTCGGTAGTCGCTTGGCGGTGTCAGAGTTTGAAAATTGTAAGTGAAGGCATCGAGGAGTTACGGACGTTTATGCAGCATGATTTGAAACACGAAGAGCAGAGACGCGCCGCGCCGGGCCGCGCCGCCTGGCCCAGTGAGCGTAGTTTGCTTTGATATAGGACCGTGTGGCGACGTAAAAAAATACTAGTTTCCACAGTAAAATGAAAGGAGAGTATCGGAAAGTGGTTAATTTGTAATTACATGTGACGAAGAAGTAGCTTTTGCGTGAGTTTGTGTAATCGGTTTTTCTTTTCGGTTTGCATTTGCGTCTTTGAGTGCGTTTTTGCCTCGGACAGTAAGGTGGTATCGAGCTGAAATTGATATCACGTACTGAGGTCGGTAGTCGCTTGGCGGTGTCAGAGTTTGAAAATTGTAAGTGAAGGCATCGAGGAGTTACGGACGTTTATGCAGCATGATTTGAAACACGAAGAGCAGAGACGCGCCGCGCCGGGCCGCGCCGCCTGGCCCAGTGAGCGTAGTTTGCTTTGATATAGGACCGTGTGGCGACGTAAAAAAATACTAGTTTCCACAGTAAAATGAAAGGAGAGTATCGGAAAGTGGTTAATTTGTAATTACATGTGACGAAGAAGTAGCTTTTGCGTGAGTTTGTGTAATCGGTTTTTCTTTTCGGTTTGCATTTGCGTCTTTGAGTGCGTTTTTGCCTCGGACAGTAAGGTGGTATCGAGCTGAAATTGATATCACGTACTGAGGTCGGTAGTCGCTTGGCGGTGTCAGAGTTTGAAAATTGTAAGTGAAGGCATCGAGGAGTTACGGACGTTTATGCAGCATGATTTGAAACACGAAGAGCAGAGACGCGCCGCGCCGGGCCGCGCCGCCTGGCCCAGTGAGCGTAGTTTGCTTTGATATAGGACCGTGTGGCGACGTAAAAAAATACTAGTTTCCACAGTAAAATGAAAGGAGAGTATCGGAAAGTGGTTAATTTGTAATTACATGTGACGAAGAAGTAGCTTTTGCGTGAGTTTGTGTAATCGGTTTTTCTTTTCGGTTTGCATTTGCGTCTTTGAGTGCGTTTTTGCCTCGGACAGTAAGGTGGTATCGAGCTGAAATTGATATCACGTACTGAGGTCGGTAGTCGCTTGGCGGTGTCAGAGTTTGAAAATTGTAAGTGAAGGCATCGAGGAGTTACGGACGTTTATGCAGCATGATTTGAAACACGAAGAGCAGAGACGCGCCGCGCCGGGCCGCGCCGCCTGGCCCAGTGAGCGTAGTTTGCTTTGATATAGGACCGTGTGGCGACGTAAAAAAATACTAGTTTCCACAGTAAAATGAAAGGAGAGTATCGGAAAGTGGTTAATTTGTAATTACATGTGACGAAGAAGTAGCTTTTGCGTGAGTTTGTGTAATCGGTTTTTCTTTTCGGTTTGCATTTGCGTCTTTGAGTGCGTTTTTGCCTCGGACAGTAAGGTGGTATCGAGCTGAAATTGATATCACGTACTGAGGTCGGTAGTCGCTTGGCGGTGTCAGAGTTTGAAAATTGTAAGTGAAGGCATCGAGGAGTTACGGACGTTTAGTTTATGCAGCATGATTTGAAACACGAAGAGCAGAGACGCGCCGCGCCGGGCCGCGCCGCCTGGCCCAGTGAGCGTAGTTTGCTTTGATATAGGACCGTGTGGCGACGTAAAAAAATACTAGTTTCCACAGTAAAATGAAAGGAGAGTATCGGAAAGTGGTTAATTTGTAATTACATGTGACGAAGAAGTAGCTTTTGCGTGAGTTTGTGTAATCGGTTTTTCTTTTCGGTTTGCATTTGCGTCTTTGAGTGCGTTTTTGCCTCGGACAGTAAGGTGGTATCGAGCTGAAATTGATATCACGTACTGAGGTCGGTAGTCGCTTGGCGGTGTCAGAGTTTGAAAATTGTAAGTGAAGGCATCGAGGAGTTACGGACGTTTATGCAGCATGATTTGAAACACGAAGAGCAGAGACGCGCCGCGCCGGGCCGCGCCGCCTGGCCCAGTGAGCGTAGTTTGCTTTGATATAGGACCGTGTGGCGACGTAAAAAAATACTAGTTTCCACAGTAAAATGAAAGGAGAGTATCGGAAAGTGGTTAATTTGTAATTACATGTGACGAAGAAGTAGCTTTTGCGTGAGTTTGTGTAATCGGTTTTTCTTTTCGGTTTGCATTTGCGTCTTTGAGTGCGTTTTTGCCTCGGACAGTAAGGTGGTATCGAGCTGAAATTGATATCACGTACTGAGGTCGGTAGTCGCTTGGCGGTGTCAGAGTTTGAAAATTGTAAGTGAAGGCATCGAGGAGTTACGGACGTTTATGCAGCATGATTTGAAACACGAAGAGCAGAGACGCGCCGCGCCGGGCCGCGCCGCCTGGCCCAGTGAGCGTAGTTTGCTTTGATATAGGACCGTGTGGCGACGTAAAAAAATACTAGTTTCCACAGTAAAATGAAAGGAGAGTATCGGAAAGTGGTTAATTTGTAATTACATGTGACGAAGAAGTAGCTTTTGGCGTGAGTTTGTGTAATCGGTTTTTCTTTTCGGTTTGCATTTTGGCGTCTTTGAGTGCGTTTTTGCCTCGGACAGTAAGGTGGTATCGAGCTGAAATTGATATCACGTACTGAGGTCGGTAGTCGCTTGGCGGTGTCAGAGTTTGAAAATTGTAAGTGAAGGCATCGAGGAGTTACGGACGTTTATGCAGCATGATTTGAAACACGAAGAGCAGAGACGCGCCGCGCCGGGCCGCGCCGCCTGGCCCAGTGAGCGTAGTTTGCTTTGATATAGGACCGTGTGGCGACGTAAAAAAATACTAGTTTCCACAGTAAAATGAAAGGAGAGTATCGGAAAGTGGTTAATTTGTAATTACATGTGACGAAGAAGTAGCTTTTGCGTGAGTTTGTGTAATCGGTTTTTCTTTTCGGTTTGCATTTGCGTCTTTGAGTGCGTTTTTGCCTCGGACAGTAAGGTGGTATCGAGCTGAAATTGATATCACGTACTGAGGTCGGTAGTCGCTTGGCGGTGTCAGAGTTTGAAAATTGTAAGTGAAGGCATCGAGGAGTTACGGACGTTTATGCAGCATGATTTGAAACACGAAGAGCAGAGACGCGCCGCGCCGGGCCGCGCCGCCTGGCCCAGTGAGCGTAGTTTGCTTTGATATAGGACCGTGTGGCGACGTAAAAAAATACTAGTTTCCACAGTAAAATGAAAGGAGAGTATCGGAAAGTGGTTAATTTGTAATTACATGTGACGAAGAAGTAGCTTTTGCGTGAGTTTGTGTAATCGGTTTTTCTTTTCGGTTTGCATTTGCGTCTTTGAGTGCGTTTTTGCCTCGGACAGTAAGGTGGTATCGAGCTGAAATTGATATCACGTACTGAGGTCGGTAGTCGCTTGGCGGTGTCAGAGTTTGAAAATTGTAAGTGAAGGCATCGAGGAGTTACGGACGTTTATGCAGCATGATTTGAAACACGAAGAGCAGAGACGCGCCGCGCCGGGCCGCGCCGCCTGGCCCAGTGAGCGTAGTTTGCTTTGATATAGGACCGTGTGGCGACGTAAAAAAATACTAGTTTCCACAGTAAAATGAAAGGAGAGTATCGGAAAGTGGTTAATTTGTAATTACATGTGACGAAGAAGTAGCTTTTGCGTGAGTTTGTGTAATCGGTTTTTCTTTTCGGTTTGCATTTGCGTCTTTGAGTGCGTTTTTGCCTCGGACAGTAAGGTGGTATCGAGCTGAAATTGATATCACGTACTGAGGTCGGTAGTCGCTTGGCGGTGTCAGAGTTTGAAAATTGTAAGTGAAGGCATCGAGGAGTTACGGACGTTTATGCAGCATGATTTGAAACACGAAGAGCAGAGACGCGCCGCGCCGGGCCGCGCCGCCTGGCCCAGTGAGCGTAGTTTGCTTTGATATAGGACCGTGTGGCGACGTAAAAAAATACTAGTTTCCACAGTAAAATGAAAGGAGAGTATCGGAAAGTGGTTAATTTGTAATTACATGTGACGAAGAAGTAGCTTTTGCGTGAGTTTGTGTAATCGGTTTTTCTTTTCGGTTTGCATTTGCGTCTTTGAGTGCGTTTTTGCCTCGGACAGTAAGGTGGTATCGAGCTGAAATTGATATCACGTACTGAGGTCGGTAGTCGCTTGGCGGTGTCAGAGTTTGAAAATTGTAAGTGAAGGCATCGAGGAGTTACGGACGTTTATGCAGCATGATTTGAAACACGAAGAGCAGAGACGCGCCGCGCCGGGCCGCGCCGCCTGGCCCAGTGAGCGTAGTTTGCTTTGATATAGGACCGTGTGGCGACGTAAAAAAATACTAGTTTCCACAGTAAAATGAAAGGAGAGTATCGGAAAGTGGTTAATTTGTAATTACATGTGACGAAGAAGTAGCTTTTGCGTGAGTTTGTGTAATCGGTTTTTCTTTTCGGTTTGCATTTGCGTCTTTGAGTGCGTTTTTGCCTCGGACAGTAAGGTGGTATCGAGCTGAAATTGATATCACGTACTGAGGTCGGTAGTCGCTTGGCGGTGTCAGAGTTTGAAAATTGTAAGTGAAGGCATCGAGGAGTTACGGACGTTTATGCAGCATGATTTGAAACACGAAGAGCAGAGACGCGCCGCGCCGGGCCGCGCCGCCTGGCCCAGTGAGCGTAGTTTGCTTTGATATAGGACCGTGTGGCGACGTAAAAAAATACTAGTTTCCACAGTAAAATGAAAGGAGAGTATCGGAAAGTGGTTAATTTGTAATTACATGTGACGAAGAAGTAGCTTTTGCGTGAGTTTGTGTAATCGGTTTTTCTTTTCGGTTTGCATTTGCGTCTTTGAGTGCGTTTTTGCCTCGGACAGTAAGGTGGTATCGAGCTGAAATTGATATCACGTACTGAGGTCGGTAGTCGCTTGGCGGTGTCAGAGTTTGAAAATTGTAAGTGAAGGCATCGAGGAGTTACGGACGTTTATGCAGCATGATTTGAAACACGAAGAGCAGAGACGCGCCGCGCCGGGCCGCGCCGCCTGGCCCAGTGAGCGTAGTTTGCTTTGATATAGGACCGTGTGGCGACGTAAAAAAATACTAGTTTCCACAGTAAAATGAAAGGAGAGTATCGGAAAGTGGTTAATTTGTAATTACATGTGACGAAGAAGTAGCTTTTGCGTGAGTTTGTGTAATCGGTTTTTCTTTTCGGTTTGCATTTGCGTCTTTGAGTGCGTTTTTTGCCTCGGACAGTAAGGTGGTATCGAGCTGAAATTGATATCACGTACTGAGGTCGGTAGTCGCTTGGCGGTGTCAGAGTTTGAAATTGTAAGTGAAGGCATCGAGGAGTTACGGACGTTTATGCAGCATGATTTGAAACACGAAGAGCAGAGACGCGCCGCGCCGGGCCGCGCCGCCTGGCCAGTGAGCGTAGTTTGCTTTGATATAGGACCGTGTGGCGACGTAAAAAAATACTAGTTTCCACAGTAAAATGAAAGGAGAGTATCGGAAAGTGGTTAATTTGTAATTACATGTGACGAAGAAGTAGCTTTTGCGTGAGTTTGTGTAATCGGTTTTTCTTTTCGGTTTGCATTTGCGTCTTTGAGTGCGTTTTTGCCTCGGACAGTAAGGTGGTATCGAGCTGAAATTGATATCACGTACTGAGGTCGGTAGTCGCTTGGCGGTGTCAGAGTTTGAAAATTGTAAGTGAAGGCATCGAGGAGTTACGGACGTTTATGCAGCATGATTTGAAACACGAAGAGCAGAGACGCGCCGCGCCGGGCCGCGCCGCCTGGCCCAGTGAGCGTAGTTTGCTTTGATATAGGACCGTGTGGGCGACGTAAAAAAATACTAGTTTCCACAGTAAAATGAAAGGAGAGTATCGGAAAGTGGTTAATTTGTAATTACATGTGACGAAGAAGTAGCTTTTGCGTGAGTTTGTGTAATCGGTTTTTCTTTTCGTTTTGCATTTGCGTCTTTGAGTGCGTTTTTGCCTCGGACAGTAAGGTGGTATCGAGCTGAAATTGATATCACGTACTGAGGTCGGTAGTCGCTTTGGCGGTGTCAGAGTTTGAAAATTGTAAGTGAAGGCATCGAGGAGTTACGGACGTTTATGCAGCATGATTTGAAACACGAAGAGCAGAGACGCGCCGCGCCGGGCCGCGCCGCCTGGCCAGTGAGCGTAGTTTGCTTTGATATAGGACCGTGTGGGCGACGTAAAAAAAATACTAGTTTCCACAGTAAAATGAAGGAGAGTATCGGAAAGTGGTTAATTTGTAATTACATGTGACGAAGAAGTAGCTTTTGCGTGAGTTTGTGTAATCGGTTTTTCTTTTCGGTTTGCATTTGCGTCTTTGAGTGCGTTTTTGCCTCGGACAGTAAGGTGTATCGAGCTGAAATTGATATCACGTACTGAGGTCGGTAGTCGCTTGGCGTGTCAGAGTTTGAAAATGTAAGTGAAGGCATCGAGGAGTTACGGACGTTTATGCAGCATGATTTGAAACACGAAGAGCAGAGACGCGCCGCGCCGGGCCGCGCCGCCTGGCCCAGTGAGCGTAGTTTGCTTTGATATAGGACCGTGTGGCGACGTAAAAAAATACTAGTTTCCACAGTAAAATGAAAGGAGAGTATCGGAAAGTGGTTAATTTGTAATTACATGTGACGAAGAAGTAGCTTTTGCGTGAGTTTGTGTAATCGGTTTTTCTTTTCGGTTTGCATTTGCGTCTTTGAGTGCGTTTTTGCCTCGGACAGTAAGGTGGTATCGAGCTGAAATTGATATCACGTACTGAGGTCGGTAGTCGCTTGGCGGTGTCAGAGTTTGAAAATTGTAAGTGAAGGCATCGAGGAGTTACGGACGTTTATGCAGCATGATTTGAAACACGAAGAGCAGAGACGCGCCGCGCCGGGCCGCGCCGCCTGGCCAGTGAGCGTAGTTTGCTTTGATATAGGACCGTGTGGCGACGTAAAAAAATACTAGTTTCCACAGTAAAATGAAAGGAGAGTATCGGAAAGTGGTTAATTTGTAATTACATGTGACGAAGAAGTAGCTTTTGCGTGAGTTTGTGTAATCGGTTTTTCTTTTCGGTTGCATTTGCGTCTTTGAGTGCGTTTTTGCCTCGGACAGTAAGGTGGTATCGAGCTGAAATTGATATCACGTACTGAGGTCGGTAGTCGCTTGGCGGTGTCAGAGTTTGAAAATTGTAAGTGAAGGCATCGAGGAGTTACGGACGTTTATGCAGCATGATTTGAAACACGAAGAGCAGAGACGCGCCGCGCCGGGCCGCGCCGCCTGGCCCAGTGAGCGTAGTTTGCTTGATATAGGACCGTGTGGCGACGTAAAAAAATACTAGTTTCCACAGTAAAATGAAAGGAGAGTATCGGAAAGTGGTTAATTTGTAATTACATGTGACGAAGAAGTAGCTTTTGCGTGAGTTTGTGTAATCGGTTTTTCTTTTCGGTTGCATTTGCGTCTTTGAGTGCGTTTTTTGCCTCGGACAGTAAGGTGGTATCGAGCTGAAATTGATATCACGTACTGAGGTCGGTAGTCGCTTGGCGGTGTCAGAGTTTGAAAATTGTAAGTGAAGGCATCGAGAGTTACGGACGTTTATGCAGCATGATTTGAAACACGAAGAGCAGAGACGCGCCGCGCCGGGCCGCGCCGCCTGGCCAGTGAGCGTAGTTTGCTTTGATATAGGACCGTGTGGCGACGTAAAAAAATACTAGTTTCCACAGTAAAATGAAAGGAGAGTATCGGAAAGTGGTTAATTTGTAATTACATGTGACGAAGAAGTAGCTTTTGCGTGAGTTTGTGTAATCGGTTTTTTCTTTTCGGTTTGCATTTGCGTCTTTGAGTGCGTTTTTGCCTCGGACAGTAAGGTGGTATCGAGCTGAAATTGATATCACGTACTGAGGTCGGTAGTCGCTTGGCGGTGTCAGAGTTTGAAAATTGTAAGTGAAGGCATCGAGGAGTTACGGACGTTTATGCAGCATTGATTTGAAACACGAAGAGCAGAGACGCGCCGCGCCGGGCCGCGCCGCCTGGCCCAGTGAGCGTAGTTTGCTTTGATATAGGACCGTGTGGCGACGTAAAAAATACTAGTTTCCACAGTAAAATGAAAGGAGAGTATCGGAAAGTGGTTAATTTGTAATTACATGTGACGAAGAAGTAGCTTTTGCGTGAGTTTGTGTAATCGGTTTTTCTTTTCGGTTTGCATTTGCGTCTTTGAGTGCGTTTTTGCCTCGGACAGTAAGGTGTATCGAGCTGAAATTGATATCACGTACTGAGGTCGGTAGTCGCTTGGCGGTGTCAGAGTTGAAAATTGTAAGTGAAGGCATCGAGGAGTTACGGACGTTTATGCAGCATGATTTGAAACACGAAGAGCAGAGAACGCGCCGCGCCGGGCCGCGCCGCCTGGCCCAGTGAGCGTAGTTTGCTTTGATATAGGACCGTGTGGCGACGTAAAAAAATACTAGTTTCCACAGTAAAATGAAAGGAGAGTATCGGAAAGTGTTAATTTGTAATTACATGTGACGAAGAAGTAGCTTTTGCGTGAGTTTGTGTAATCGGTTTTTCTTTTCGGTTTGCATTTGCGTCTTTGAGTGCGTTTTTGCCTCGGACAGTAAGGTGGTATCGAGCTGAAATTGATATCACGTACTGAGGTCGGTAGTCGCTTGGCGGTGTCAGAGTTTGAAAATTGTAAGTGAAGGCATCGAGGAGTTACGGACGTTATGCAGCATGATTTGAAACACGAAGAGCAGAGACGCGCCGCGCCGGGCCGCGCCGCCTGGCCCAGTGAGCGTAGTTTGCTTTGATATAGGACCGTGTGGCGACGTAAAAAAATACTAGTTTCCACAGTAAAATGAAAGGAGAGTATCGGAAAGTGGTTAATTTGTAATTACATGTGACGAAGAGTAGCTTTTGCGTGAGTTTGTGTAATCGGTTTTTCTTTTCGGTTTGCATTTGCGTCTTTGAGTGCGTTTTTGCCTCGGACAGTAAGGTGGTATCGAGCTGAAATTGATATCACGTACTGAGGTCGGTAGTCGCTTGGCGGTGTCAGAGTTTGAAAATTGTAAGTGAAGGCATCGAGGAGTTACGGACGTTAATGCAGCATGATTTGAACACGAAGAGCAGAGACGCGCCGCGCCGGGCCGCGCCGCCTGGCCCAGTGAGCGTAGTTTGCTTTGATATAGGACCGTGTGGCGACGTAAAAAAATACTAGTTTCCACAGTAAAATGAAAGGAGAGTATCGGAAAGTGGTTAATTTGTAATTACATGTGACGAAGAAGTAGCTTTTGCGTGAGTTTGTGTAATCGGTTTTTCTTTTTCGGTTTGCATTTGCGTCTTTGAGTGCGTTTTTGCCTCGGACAGTAAGGTGGTATCGAGCTGAAATTGATATCACGTACTGAGGTCGGTAGTCGCTTGGCGGTGTCAGAGTTTGAAAATTGTAAGTGAAGGCATCGAGGAGTTACGGACGTTTATGCAGCATGATTTGAAACACGAAGAGCAGAGACGCGCCGCGCCGGGCCGCGCCGCCTGGCCCAGTGAGCGTAGTTTGCTTTGATATAGGACCGTGTGGCGACGTAAAAAAATACTAGTTTCCACAGTAAAATGAAAGGAGAGTATCGGAAAGTGGTTAATTTGTAATTACATGTGACGAAGAAGTAGCTTTTGCGTGAGTTTGTGTAATCGGTTTTTCTTTTCCGGTTTGCATTTGCGTCTTTGAGTGCGTTTTTGCCTCGGACAGTAAGGTGGTATCGAGCTGAAATTGATATCACGTACTGAGGTCGGTAGTCGCTTGGCGGTGTCAGAGTTTGAAAATTGTAAGTGAAGGCATCGAGGAGTTACGGACGCTTATGCAGCATGATTTGAAACACGAAGAGCAGAGACGCGGCCGCGCCGGGCCGCGCCGCCTGGCCCAGTGAGCGTAGTTTGCTTTGATATAGGACCGTGTGGCGACGTAAAAAAATACTAGTTCCACAGTAAAATGAAAGGAGAGTATCGGAAAGTGGTTAATTTGTAATTACATGTGACGAAGAAGTAGCTTTTGCGTGAGTTTGTGTAATCGGTTTTTCCTTTTCGGTTTGCATTTGCGTCTTTGAGTGCGTTTTTGCCTCGGACAGTAAGGTGTATCGAGCTGAAATTGATATCACGTACTGAGGTCGGTAGTCGCTTGGCGGTGTCAGAGTTTGAAATTGTAAGTGAAGGCATCGAGGAGTTACGGACGTTTATGCAGCATGATTTGAAACACGAAGAGCAGAGACGCGCCGCGCCGGGCCGCGCCGCCTGCCCAGTGAGCGTAGTTTGCTTTGATATAGGACCGTGTGGCGACGTAAAAAAATACTAGTTTCCACAGTAAAATGAAAGGAGAGTATCGGAAAGTGGTTAATTTGTAATTACATGTGACGAAGAAGTAGCTTTTGCGTGAGTTTGTGTAATCGGTTTTTCTTTTCGGTTTGCATTTGCGTCTTTGAGTGCGTTTTTGCCTCGGACAGTAAGGTGGTATCGAGCTGAAATTGATATCACGTACTGAGGTCGGTAGTCGCTTGGCGGTGTCAGAGTTTGAAAATTGTAAGTGAAGGCATCGAGGAGTTACGGACGTTATGCAGCATGATTTGAAACACGAAGAGCAGAGACGCGCCGCGCCGGGCCGCGCCGCCTGGCCCAGTGAGCGGTAGTTTGCTTTGATATAGGACCGTGTGGCGACGTAAAAAAATACTAGTTTCCACAGTAAATGAAAGGAGAGTATCGGAAAGTGGTTAATTTGTAATTACATGTGACGAAGAAGTAAGCAACTTTTGCGTGAGTTTGTGTAATCGGTTTTCTTTTCGTTTGCATTTGCGTCTTTGAGTGCGTTTTTGCCTCGGACAGTAAGGTGGTATCGAGCTGAAATTGATATCACGTACTGAGGTCGGTAGTCGCTTGGCGGGGGTGTCAGAGTTTGAAATTGTAAGTGAAGGCAATCGAGAGTTACGGACGTTTATGCAGCATGATTTGAAACACGAAGAGCAGAGACGCGCCGCGCCTGGCCGCGCCGCCTGGCCCAGTGAGCGTAGTTTGCTTGGATAGTAGGAACCGTGTGGCGACGTAAAAAATACTAAGGTTCCCACAGTAAAATGGAAAGGAGAGTATCGAAAGTGGTAATTTGTAATTACATGTGACGAGAAGTAGCTTTTGCGTGAGTTTGTGTAATCGGTTTTTCTTTTCGGTTTGCATTTGCGTCTTTGAGTGCGTTTTTTGCCTCGGACAGTAAGGTGGTGTCGAGCTGAAATTGAATCACGTACTGAGGTCGGTAGTCGCTTGCGGTGTCAGAGTTTGAAAATTGTAGTGAAGGCATCGAGGAGTTACGGACGTTTATGCAGCATGATTTGAAACACGAAGAGCAGAGACGCGCCGCGCCGGGCCGCGCCGCCTGCCCAGTGAGCGTAGTTTGCTTTGATATAGGACCGTGTGGCGACGTAAAAAAATACTAGTTTCCACAGTAAAATGAAAGGAGAGTATCGGAAAGTGGTAATTTGTAATTACATGTGACGAAGAAGTAGCTTTTGCGTGAGTTTGTGTAATCGGTTTTTCTTTTCGGTTTGCATTTGCGTCTTTGAGTGCGTTTTTGCCTCGACAGTAAGGTGGTATCGAGCTGAAATTGATATCACGTACTGAGGTCGGTAGTCGCTTGGCGGTGTCAGAGTTGAAAATTGTAAGTGAAGCATCGAGGAGTTACGGACGTTTATGCAGCATGATTTTGAAACACGAAGAGCAGAGACGCGCCGCGCCGGGCCGCGCCGCCTGGCCCAGTGAGCGTAGTTTGCTTTGATATAGGACCGTGTGGCGACGTAAAAAAATACTAGTTTCCACAGTAAAATGAAAGGAGAGTATCGGAAAGTGGTTAATTTGTAAATTACATGTGACGAAGAAGTAGCTTTTGCGTGAGTTTGTGTAATCGGTTTTTCTTTTCGGTTTGCATTTGCGTCTTTGAGTGCGTTTTTGCCTCGGACAGTAAGGTGGTATCGAGCTGAAATTGATATCACGTACTGAGGTCGGTAGTCGCTTGCGGTGTCAGAGTTTGAAAATTTGTAAGTGAAGGCATCGAGGAGTTACGGACGTTTATGCAGCATGATTTGAAACACGAAGAGCAGAGACGCGCCGCGCCGGGGCCGCGCCGCCTGGCCCAGTGAGCGTAGTTTGCTTTGATATAGGACCGTGTGGCGACGTAAAAAAATACTAGTTTCCACAGTAAAATGAAAGGAGAGTATCGGAAAGTGGTTAATTTGTAATTACATGTGACGAAGAAGTAGCTTTTTGCGTGAGTTTGTGTAATCGGTTTTCTTTTCGGTTGCATTTGCGTCTTTGAGTGCGTTTTTTGCCTCGGACAGTAAGGTGGTATCGAGCTGAAATTGATATCACGTACTGAGGTCGGTAGTCGCTTGGCGGTGTCAGAGTTTGAAAATTGTAAGTGAGGCATCGAGGAGTTACGGACGTTTATGCAGCATGATTTGAAACACGAAGAGCGGAGACGCGCCGCGCCGGGCCGCGCCGCCTGGCCCAGTGAGCGTAGTTTGCTTTGATATAGGACCGTGTGGCGACGTAAAAAAATACTAGTTTCCACAGTAAAATGAAAGGAGAGTATCGGAAAGTGGTTAATTTGTAATTACATGTGACGAAGAAGTAGCTTTTGCGTGAGTTTGTGTAATCGGTTTTTCTTTCGGTTTGCATTTGCGTCTTTGAGTGCGTTTTGCCTCGGACAGTAGGTGGTATCGAGCTGAAATTGATATCACGTACTGAGGTCGGTAGTCGCTTGGCGGTGTCAGAGTTTGAAAATTGTAAGTGAAGGCATCGAGGAGTTACGGACGTTTATGCAGCATGATTTGAAACACGAAGAGCAGAGACGCGCCGCGCCGGGCCGCGCCGCCTGGCCCAGTGAGCGTAGTTTGCTTTGATATAGGACCGTGTGGCGACGTAAAAAAATACTAGTTTCCACAGTAAAATGAAAGGAGAGTATCGGAAAGTGGTTAATTTGTAATTACATGTGACGAAGAAGTAGCTTTTGCGTGAGTTTGTGTAATCGGTTTTCTTTTCGGTTTGCATTTGCGTCTTTGAGTGCGTTTTTTGCCTCGGACAGTAAGGTGGTATCGAGCTGAAATTGATATCACGTACTGAGGTCGGTAGTCGCTTGGCGGTGTCAGAGTTGAAAATTGTAAGTGAAGGCATCGAGGAGTTACGGACGTTTATGCAGCATGATTTGAAACACGAAGAGCAGAGACGCGCCGCGCCGGGCCGCGCCGCCTGGCCCAGTGAGCGTAGTTTGCTTTGATATAGGACCGTGTGGCGACGTAAAAAAATACTAGTTTCCACAGTAAATGAAAGGAGAGTATCGGAAAGTGGTTAATTTGTAATTACATGTGACGAAGAAGTAGCTTTTGCGTGAGTTTGTGTAATCGGTTTTTCTTTTCGGTTTGCATTTGCGTCTTTGAGTGCGTTTTTGCCTCGGACAGTAAGGTGGTATCGAGCTGAAATTGATATCACGTACTGAGGTCGGTAGTCCGCTTGGCGTGTCAGAGTTTGAAAATTGTAAGTGAAGGCATCGAGGAGTTACGGACGTTTATGCAGCATGATTTGAAACACGAAGAGCAGAGACGCGCCGCGCCGGGCCGCGCCGCCTGGCCCAGTGAGCGTAGTTTGCTTTGATATAGGACCGTGTGGCGACGTAAAAAAATACTAGTTTCCACAGTAAAATGAAAGGAGAGTATCGGAAAGTGGTTAATTTGTAATTACATGTGACGAAGAAGTAGCTTTTGCGTGGAGTTTGTGTAATCGGTTTTTCTTTTCGGTTTGCATTTGCGTCTTTGAGTGCGTTTTTGCCTCGGACAGTAAGGTGGTATCGAGCTGAAATTGATATCACGTACTGAGGTCGGTAGTCGCTTGGCGGTGTCAGAGTTTGAAAATTGTAAGTGAAGGCATCGAGGAGTTACGGACGTTTATGCAGCATGATTTGAAACACGAAGAGCAGAGACGCGCCGCGCCGGGCCGCGCCGCCTGGCCCAGTGAGCGTAGGTTTGCTTTGATATAGGACCGTGTGGCGACGTAAAAAAATACTAGTTTCCACAGTAAAATGAAAGGAGAGTATCGGAAAGTGGTTAATTTGTAATTACATGTGACGAAGAAGTAGCTTTTGCGTGAGTTTGTGTAATCGGTTTTTCTTTTCGGTTTGCATTTGCGTCTTTGAGTGCGTTTTTGCCTCGGACAGTAAGGTGGTGTCGAGCTGAAATTGATATCACGTACTGAGGTCGGTAGTCGCTTGCGGTGTCAGAGTTTGAAAATTGTAAGTGAAGCATCGAGGAGTTACGGACGTTTATGCAGCATGATTTGAAACACGAAGAGCAGAGACGCGCCGCGCCGGGCCGCGCCGCCTGGCCCAGTGAGCGTAGTTTGCTTTGATATAGGACCGTGTGGCGACGTAAAAAAATACTAGTTTCCACAGTAAAATGAAAGGAGAGTATCGGAAAGTGGTTTAATTTGTAATTACATGTGACGAAGAAGTAGCTTTTGCGTGAGTTTGTGTAATCGGTTTTTCTTTTCGGTTTGCATTTGCGTCTTTGAGTGCGTTTTTGCCTCGGA